>NC_138741.1:4675677-4928289 GCF_965113295.1 Leuciscus leuciscus
TCGGCTGTTTCCTTGTCACAGATTTCCTGTGGTTTATTCAAAGCAGTCTCAGCTTTTGAAAAAGATCCCCTTTCCTCCTCACAGATCTGATGTTTTCGCTGTCTTCCTCTCGTTTCGCGCGCGCGTGTGCGTGTCGTGTGTGTGTGTGTGTGTGTGTGTGTGTGTGTGTGTGGGGTTCACGCAGAGAGTGCCGCGTGAGCAACCCCTCCGCCGTTCCCTCTGCTCAGTCAGTCGTCGCTTCTCGGATTAATTAACCTTGATTAATTAATCTAATTAGTTAACACGTTGTGCAAATGAAACACAACTGTTAGCTCAAACACAAGGAGGGGAAGGCAGAGAGGAGGACAAATGGTACAAAAAATAAGCATTTGCTGTAATTGCTTGTGGCAATAACAGTTTTGAAGGTCAAGATTCCCTCTGTTCTGTCAGTAAATTGCTTCTGGGTGCAGCAGAGCGGTCAACAAACATCAAGACCTGGGCTTTATTAGACTTTATTAGAGACTAAGACGGCATTTTAAAATTGATTTAGGTTGGATCTGTGCAGCTGGTGACAGACTAGCATCTGAAGAACTCTATAAAAAAGCTTTCACATTCCTTCACAATGTTCTGTGGACTTGTTTAATACATATTTTTGGCTAATTTGTGTTTTCAGCCACCAATAAAAGAGCAGTGCTCTCCACATTTTGGGCAATTTCCTTTTTAATGGCTGAATTCTGTGGAATGGATTCCACTCACAGAATTCAGCCTTTTACTTAAAAAGAAAAAAAGAAAAAGAAAAAAAATTCAGCACAGAAATCACACATGGGCCTGATGATTAGTTTCATATTTAGTGCCAAAAAAGTCAAATAGAAAGGTATCTACTCACTTGCATGGAATATGTGGGGGAAGATTAGAATAGCTACACAGAATTCCACGGAAAGTTCCACAGAATTCCACAAATTTCAACACATCCTCTGCTTCCCGTATACTTGTTTTTATATGTGATTTTTTTTTCCAGGTATCAATAATAGTGTTGTACTCCCGCCTTAGCATAAGCAATCCTGACAGAGAGCTCAATAAGAGCATTATAAACTCAGCCCAGGCTCACTGGAGAAACGTGCATGTGGCGACATTTCTGCAAAATTATATTATGTTGCTTCTTTCAAGTTTTGTGATACTTTCCAAAGTGAAATATTCAGTGACTGGTGCTAAAATTGACACAATGCTGTATTTACTACGCAAGAAATCTATAGATATAGAGATGGTTATGTGATGCAAATGCCCAAAATGTATTAGTTTTCATTTCAAGCGCTACGGTAAGTGATTTGAGGTGACAAGAGAGTATTGTGCAAGGAACTGTGGGGAAAATAAGCCTTTATTAAATATTAATCTGTCCCTGCAATTAAATGTGTGTGAATGAATTAAATGAAAGTTGTTTGTGTTTTACTGGAAAGTTTTTGAAGATTTGCACACAGAAAAAAAAGAAAAAAAGGGTAAAGGTATGTTTTTCTAATAAGCCTGGATTGTATAAACTATATATATTTTAAGATAACCCTAATAACAAGACATATTTAGGCCTGTAAACCAGAGAATATTAACCAAAAGCCAAATCATCTATGTCTTATATGACATTTTTATCACAAGCAGGTCTAAGCCAAAGCAACAAATCTGAGACATCTGTGTCATTTAAAACCCTTTCGCCCTGGATCCCAAAGCAATCACGCTGGCTAAAAGAAGTGCATCAGGTGTGTGTGTGTGTGTGTGTGTGTGTGTGTGTTTCCAGGCTTCATCATGTGGCCCTCACACACACACACACACACACACACACACACACACACACACACACACACACACACACACACACACACACACACACACACACACACACACACACACACACACACACACACACACACACACACACACACACACACACACACACACACACACACACACACACACACACACACACACACACACACACACACACACACACACACACACAGCCACTGCAACATCTACACTACTTCAAACAGGAGGCCACCCACCATTGGAGAGTTTGGGAGCACCATTCCTCCCTAGGGGCTAAACCAGAACGACGGGCCCTCATTAGCCCGATCCAGCCCTTCGCGCAGATAATGGCGAGTTTACACGCTAAGACCAAAGATTCAGCTGTGCTGGCTTGCATTAATGGAGGTCTGAAGAGTCTGAGAGTTTGCTCAGACACACATGGAGTCAGAATATGCTCTGTTTGATGTTTCCTGTAGTTGTATCACTCCCTCACAGCAGATGTGAGATACATGTGATAGTGTCTTACCATAATGGCCTCTTACCAACAATCACATGCAAACTATTGGTTTAGTGATGCTCCTATTGTTGATACCCCAAGTATTACGTTTGGCACGCATCTCATGGACAATTTTAATAGGAATTTCCATAAAGGCTTACAGTGAAGGACAGACAATATCTAGAGACCAGAGTCTCATGAACAGAATATCATAGGTTGAGCTCTATTGACTTATCTATTATTGGGAATTATCAGGCAACCGCATAGCAATGTGCTTACAAACCATTCAAAACACCTTGTAACTGCTGTGCAACCAAAATACTTGCATCATGTAGACACACACACACACACACACACACACACACACACACACACACACACACACACACACACACACACACACACACACACACACACACACACACACACACACACACACACACACACACACACACACACACACACACACACACACACACACACACACCCTAATAGTTATAATTAAGCAATTTTTGTTGTTGTTGAAAGAACAAAGAAGTCTCTTATGCTCACCAAGGCTGCATTTATTTGATCAAAAACACAGTAAAATATTGTGAAATATTACAATTTAAAATAATTTTAATATATTTTAAATGTAATTTATTACAGTGTTGACATGATCCTCCCGAAATCATTTTAATATGCCGATTTTGTGCTCAAGAAACATTTCTTTTTATCATCAATGTTAAAAACAGTTTTTGCTGCTTAATATTTGGTAACACTTTACAATAAGGCTTTAATAGTTAACATGAACCAATAATGAATACTTCTACAGCATTTATTAATCTTAGTTAAAGTTAATTTCAACATTTACTAATACATAATTAAAATCAAAGGTTTGCATTTGTTCACATTAGTTAATGATCTGAACTAACATGAGCAAACATTGAACAGTTGTATTTTTCTTAACTAATGTTAACAAAGATTAATAAATACAGCAACAAATGCACTGCTCATTATTAGTTACTTTGAGTTAATACATTAAAGGAACACTCCACCGTTTTTTTTAAATAGGGCTTATTCACCTTCTTTATCCGCATAGGAAATCGCCTAGTGTTAATCTGCATCGCTATTTGTACTCGTTGTGAATACGCAGGCCACAAGAAGTAATTAGGTTTTTTTTTTTTTTATATCACTTTTACTCAGGACATGCTAGCTGGCAACAAAGGATTCCATTCATTATGCTAAGCTAAGCTAGCGCCGACCCTGTCAAACTAAAACAATGCATGCACTGAGACAAAAATGCATTTGCCCACCCATCTAAATGTAGGAAAGAAGGTGAATAAGCCCTATTTTAAAAAAACAGTGGAGTGTTCCTTTAACTAATGTTAACAAAGATTAATAAATACAGTAACAAATGCTCTGCTCATTAGTTAATTTGAATTAATACATTAACTAATGTAAAAAAATTAGACCTTATTGTAAAGTGTTACCAATATTTTTGTAGAAACTGTGATTCAAAAGCGTATTTTTTTTAAAATAAAATAAATTAATACTTTTATTCAGAAATTATGCATTAAATGTATTAAAAAGTGACAGTAAAGACTTTTATATTACAATTTATAACGACTTCGCCATCACTAGAATGAATTTACATTTACATTTACAAATAAATGAAGCCTTGGTGAGAATAAGAGACATCTTTCAAAAACATAAAAACAAAAACATTATTCCATTACTCCAAATATTTGACCCTTATACTGTACAGACCATATAATGATCCCGACAAATGATTTTCACTGGATTAAAAACAGCACTGGTTAATCAGGTTTAATAGGTGAAATTATGGGCACTTTGTTGCATATTATAATGGAGATTTTAAAAATGCTTCAACAAGCAAGCACTAATTGTGGGATTAAAGCGAAACACTTTACAGGGCAAGAGTGGGTGTAATGGGTGTGCACTGGGTTCAGTGGTCTGAGATAGGTTAATATGTGTTTTTTTTGTTCTCCTCTGGTAATTAAGTGTGACTACTGTCATGGAATTATGAGGCAATACACATACGCAAATAAGACGAAATCAACAAAGACGCTGGACTAAGAAAAAAAGATTACCTTTAATACCAAGTAATACTATATGTATAACCTGTCTTTAATACTGTAGTAATCAATAAAGATAGAAATAGTCAATATATTTGTCAAGGCAATTGAGTGTAATTACAACAATCATGGGCTATTAACACATTAAAAGCATATAGATAGGTGTGGATAACAAAAGCGTAATGCATCTAGATCCCTGTAGTGACTCGACGGTATCCTTGATTTGAGAAGTATGATCACCTGGCACTTCACTTGGTCTTGTGATGGCAGGCAGCCAATGCATGCTTTCTACACATTTCTATGATTTTGCAACCACAAACACCCACTTGTGACACACACCGGATGCGTAAAAGTCAAGTCAGCAAAAATGCTGTTCGTTTCCTGTATTACGGGTAAGGTTTTTGACACACCACCCAAGGATGGACTGCCAAGACAAATCCTTTATATACAATGTGCTAAAAAAAATCTGGTTTCTCCAGATATAGTCCTCTTAAATGTAAAATCTCTGTTATAATTTATTCACCGACTCTGTATGCCTTTCTGTCTCTTTCATCGAACACAAAAAGAGATATTTAGAAAAACGTCTTGCCTTTTTTTCCCCCATTTAACAAAAAGCATTGGGCTATCAAGTTTCAAAAAGGATTAAACACAACATAAAAGTCCATATGATGGGTTTGGGAATCGAAAATCTATTTCATTTTTGGAATCTATTACTTCAGGTCAGGCATCAGATACTCGATATAAAATTAAAATTTCGATTCCTCTTATCGATTTCTTTGTGTGCATTTGAATATGACTTTAAACCGTTCAAGCGCAAGAAGACCCGCATGCTGTGCGCAAAGAAAAAAGTGATTTTAATGTGATTTTAAACCATTCAAGCACAAGAAGAATCGCAAGCACATCCAAAGCATGCGCACAGGAAGTGTATATACTGAATAGTATAGTGCGCGATACTAAACTGAGTTCTCTTCCGCGCCTTTTTGCACTTGAACGGACAAATTCACACACAAAAAATATCAAAATATCCTCATAAACAGAGTGGGTGATGTTTTAAGTGAACGTAAACAGTCGATAGAGAAAACGCATGTGTAACCGTATACTGGATCCGTGCAGCTCTTAAAGTGACAGCAGCCTAATATTCCTCCGGCCATCTCTATAATAACCTCAATCAAACAACAAAAGATGAAGAGAAAATTCACTCGCTGTTCTTAACTGAATAACTTTGTGTAACTATGTTTCTAATGTATATTTAATTTATAAAGTGCAGTGTTATTTTACATTTGATTACGATTCCTGTACCTGAATAGCTGAAAATCTTAAAACACAGTTTGTTTCAATCGTGTCTTTGTTCAAGTTGTATTTATTTGTGCAGTTTCTAATTTATCTTTTTAATTACGGAGCGTTTACTTGTCTTCAATAATGCTTGAAATTTATATTAGTTAAGCTAATTGTTTTTGCAATGGTATTTTTTAATAAACAGGCAAAAGTTCCTTGTGTAAATGTTCTTTAGCCTGTTGATTTTTGTTCATGGTATTCAGCCACAATGAAAATATTAATTAATATTTTGCAATAAGACTTGCAATAAATGTGAATGATATCCATGTTTTTTTTAGGAATTTAGGAATGAATAAGAATCAGAATCGATAGTTAATCTGAATAGTAAAAATTAAAATACCCAACCAATAGTAAATGACTTAAACTTCTCTGTTTATGTTCCATGGAGCAAAAAGTATGACTAATAAAAGTAAATGACTGATGCACACAGCCTGATGAAACTCAAGTACATTTTCCAGCTCTTTTCAGAGCGATGGACTTTGTAGAGTCTTCATTGGCCAAAATCTTTACTTATTTACTTGGCTTCCATGCCAACACACTGCTCAGATCCATTGTCTTTCCAACCAATTTGACTCTTGTTTGTGAACTTCTCCTCTGACATTTTATTTTGATCCTCAGGCCCAGCCCAACCTATAATTTGGACTCTTAAACAGCAGCCTGATTGTTTGTCGGAGTGATGGGCTTAGCTGCTCTTTTCAGTGCTTCATCGCCTGTTGCATTAAAGATCTTCAAACCAGCAATTATCTGTCTTTTTTTCTTGCTCACTCTTTTTTTTTTTTTTTACTCATTACACTCTGAATAAAAGTGATGCTAATGTCAAGGGGATCTCAGCTGAACATGCGGCGGTGGCATTCTCAAAGGTTCACAGACTTCTGCTGAGTTTTTACAGAGATTTTGCTAGCTTTACTGCTATGAAAAGGCACAGAGGGTGAACATTATGAATGTCAGGAGAGAGAAAAAAAGCAAGCCATTATTGACGCACACTGGGCCAAAGATTGTATACATTATGCACATATACATGAGCTGGATTTGTAATTTTTTTTAAAGGAAATAAAAGTAAGGCTCGTCAATGCAAAATCCCCGCTATAAACCCGGATAAGTTAACATAACTCAAAACATTTGAGGTAATCAGTTACACCAAAAAATTTAAGTTAATAATACATTTTTTACGTTTAAGAAAAGTTTAAGAAAGCAGAATTTATTTTTATTTTGTACCCAGACATTTTAATTGCTCTTAACATTAAATATTTGAGTAAGCTTTCATTCATTCATTTAACTTAAAAATGATCATATAATTTCAACAAAAACTTGGAAACTTGGCTAGCTTTAACTAGATAATTTAACTATCTAATGCTAAAATCCCAGCCCAGTTTCAGTTCAATTTAAGTTGGTCTAAATTAAAAGAAACAAATTCATTAAACTCAAAACAATGAAACAATTCAGATTACTTAGAATGTGTCACTTTTGTGAACTCAAAAAATAAAAAAAAATTCTAAAGACTCATAAAAGTAAATTAATAAGTTTACCCTACTCAAACCAGTTAAATATCTTGAGCATTAGGGTTTACAGTGGGGTGTTTTTTTTTTGCTCTTAATTGATATGCTGGTCCCTTCTTACTGAGATTATTTACATGTCAGTAATGAGGGATTCATATACTGGGCAAAAGTTTGGAATCAAAGATTTTTTAACTGAAAGTCGTCTAATGCTCAGCAAGGCTGTATTTATTTATAAAAAAATATATAGTGAAAACAGTAATATTGAAAAACAATAATTTAAAAGAACTGTTTTGTTTGAATATATTTTAAAATGTAATTTATTCCTGTGATTGCACTGAATACTATAGCTCAGAATATTAATGTTTTTACTGTATTTTTGATCAAATAAATGCAGCCTTGCTGAGCATAAGTGACTTCTTTCAAAAACATTTTAAAAAGTAATAATTCCCAACTTTTGTCAAGCAGTGCACATATATATATATACACCATATCTCTGGCTGTATCTCTGCTGCAAAACAGTAGACACAGCTCATTAATCTGAACACAGAGATCAAAAAGCCCTATAGAGATCGGTGTTGGACAGCTTATTTCCTCTCTTACAGATGTTTGCTGTGGCACAGCTCTGGTTTCTGATGGCCAAGCGATGGTGGAGAAACAGGAGGAACCTGCAATTACTTCAAAGCTTTTAAGATTCCTTGGGCCTGAGTCAGTGTTTACTGTTGGAGCGCTCAATCCGCCTGCAAATTACGACTACTGGCATTGGCATGAAATGTTCTACAGTCACGCACAGAACAGGGAGTGTCTCGAACGGGCACAGTGTGCCATATAGAAGAATCTGCTTTGATCACACAGGTGCACGGTGTAATGTCTAGATCTCTTGCTTGTTTTTCTTTCTCTATGATTAGTCGTAAACAATATTATTTGGCAGCTATATTGTGTTATTTGGCAACTTGAAAGAAATGCTGTGTAAAACATGGATATGATTGGGATGTTGTTTAAGTAAACATTTGGATATGATTTCAGAGTTCCCACAGACATTTATGGTATGACACTTTTGATGTAAATACTTGCAAACAAACTCTGACTGAAACAGTGTGCAATCGTGGGATACATGATTGTGATTGGTTGAAGACAGACATTTCAAGTTTTTGATTAGATTTCTATCAGGTTTGTTGAGAGCTTTACAGTTTGCAATGTTGCCATGTCCTTGAATGACAGTGTGTTTTACACAAAGAAACTTGATTTACTGACTTATGCCCTACACATAATGAACTGAAACACCAACAACTATACTGTAAAAAATCTGAAATTTACGGTAAAAAACTCGTTTAATCATAAACGATTAGAGAGAGAAAAACTAAGAATAAACAGTTATTTCAACGTAAATAAATCTAATGGGAAGTGTCATGCAAGGAATTCTGGGAATGTCAATTTACGGTGTTTCACTGTAAATTATACAATGACTTCCAAAAGCTGTAAATTTAACAGTATTTTACTGTAAAATGACATTAAATGAAAGGTTAGATCTATTACAGTTATTCACCGTATATAGTAAGGAAACTGACTGGGAACCAATTAACAAGTTTTTACTGTTGCATTTTTACGGTCTTTTACCGTTAAATCACAGTTACTTTTTTCAGTTGGTGTACACATGAGCACACAAGGCAATGGAGAGAGGCAAGCGTGTCTGTTGGGCAGTTAATTATACACTGAATGTCATCTTAAAGAAGGGTGTTGAAGTCATAGCCATTGATGTCATACCCACAGTCTCCAACATAACATTCTTGTCAGATCCATTACTCCATGTTTGCACAGTAAAAGTAAACATGTATATATTTTTTTTTTTTTTGCAAGACAGTGAGTGAGTGGACATGGAGTGCCAATGAGATTATGAGTGTTCTGGAGGTATTATGGCATTTCATTCCTGTCATCACATTACTCAACACGCTTGTGTTGGGCAAACAGTTCTCCAGAAACATTACTGCCACACAAAGAGAAAAAAAGAGAAAGTCCTACGCAAAAGCAAAGAGGAACTTTCCAAAACAGTCTCTGCTTGTGTGCTTATCGCCCCAATTCTCTGATTCCAAACAGTGGATAATTCCAGGTATATTCAGTAAATGGCAATATTTTTAACAACATCATCTTGGCAGAAATGAAAGTTCTTGACGTGACCTCGTCAGTCAGCTTGACATATCCCAACAGCGGTGCTAATACATGAGAGGATAGAGACTCCACATGCAGCGCAGAACAGATAAACAAACAAGCAGCCAAAAGCTCCGTGCTGCCGCTGGCATAAAGCTGAACGGTGGGTGTAGGCCACTGTTAAAGGGGCTTTATGTCACTCTGCTCCTCTCCTAATCTGAGCTTTGCTGGAGCGGGGAGAGCCGTTTCAGAGACGTCAGGTGCTCAGATTGATACGCCTCTGAGAGATCACTGACGGGATGTGGGCACTCAACAACCTGCTTCATGAGTCTCAGACAGAACGTGAGAGAAAGATCCAGAAATAAATGTCAAAATGTGTCACAGCTTCAGCATTTGTCTGTGTCCACACGGGCAGTGGAAATGCTGTGTGGCATCGTACAATCACAGGTAATCTATTTGATGTTTAATATGTGGAAACAATGAGATTTCACTGTGGTTGAGGCTACCGAGTGCCAGAGAAATACAAAGCAATTATGGCGGAGAGAAACTAAATGCATGGAAGACGTAGCTTTTACTGCTTGTCACTTTATACAGCTGGTGTAGGAGTTTGTCTTTAAATGGCACTGGCATTAATACAAAAATGAAAAAATGTAACTCAAGTATGTGATTCATTTGCATTATTTGGTATGTGTTAAATGCTATTAGTTACTGTGGCGGGAGGAGCAAATGACAGACACGGTGGGAGTGGTGCCAGGCCTCGGAGAGGCATTTATTAAAGTAAATAAACATAAGAAATCCAAAAAATGAGGGAAATAAAGTGTTAAAACAAAAGGGGAACTGGTGACCTTGTCGTGCCAGGGAATCGTGAGGGATGGGTAGTGAAGAGATGGGATGGGTCCTGGTCCTGGGTGCTCTCTCTCTTTACGGTGCGTGTCCACTACAGCAGCAAAACTCCACTCAGTGCCACTGGCAACGCTATAACGCCTCCGCTTTGGGGTGTGTCGGTTACGAGTGTGTTTAATATACGTTTTTTTCAACACACGGACATTATAATCATCAGAGATGCACGCGATTACATTTAGAAATAGACAAGCTTTGTTTCCAAATGCACCAAGTAAAGATATCCTTTCAGTTTTATAAACTTATTCAAACCCAGCCAATATAATCACAATGAACACATCTAAAATAAAATATTTAACATAATATATAACCAAACCAAAAGATACCGAACCTAAAGGCATAGGGATATGTTCACAACCTGATTGGTCGTCTTTTATGACGTATATTTCACAACGCAACTTACCGAACATCCAAAACAATGCTGTGTTCTGGGATAAATGCGCTCGTTGAATGTGCGTAGCTACATAAAAATGGTATTTTGACCAGCTGAGAACTCGTGAAGAGCTCATAAAATGTAAAATCCCTCCTTCACACACACAAACAAAGATCTGCTGTGAGGAGACGTGGTTCTGACGCCTGTACTGAACTGTGATGGGCAAACTTGTGACTATGGCGAGAGAAAAAAAAACAATATACGTGAGCATTCTGTCCTTTTTAGTGTCTCATCTTTTTGTTTTTGGTTCGTTTACAAGTCTTTGATCCGTGTTGCGTTCATATTTCATTCGATCCGCACCAGAGTTTGTTTGGGAAGTGAATCTCGGCCCGCTTTTTTGGTGTCACCAGGGTTCGGATGGCACTAACAGAGCAATTGCACCGGGGTTCGTTTTAATCAAACCAAACATCCTTAAACACCACAGTCTACCTGAGTATTGTTGCTGACCATTGGATTGTGAAGATTACGCACCGTCACAATACTCAAACGGCCTCCAGAGACACCAGATCTCAGTCCAATAGAGCAGCTTTGGAATGTGGTGGAACGGGAGATTCACATCATGGATGAGCAGCCAAAAAAAATCTGGAGCAACTGCGTGATGATATCATGTCAATATGGACCAAAATCTCCTTGTTAAATCTATGCCATGAAGAATTAAGGCAGTTCTGAATGCAAAAGGGGGTCCAATCGGGTACTAGCAAGGTGTACCTAATAAAGTGGCCAGTGAGTGTATATACAGTCAAACCTAAAATTATTCAGACACCAGATATAATTCTTGATATTGTAAAGCTGCTTTGAAACAATCTATGTTGTTAAAAGCACTGTATAAATGAAGGTGACTTGACTTGACTAATGGGTGCATGACACTATTGTTTGGTAATTTGTTGACCTGAATTGGTATTATCTAATTGTGTACTTAAATGTAACAGCTGACACCTATTCAATCTAATTCATTTGTGAGACAGTCTAACAGAAGTATGGCCAAAACCAGTGAAATATCAACTGTATTGTGAGTGTAAACCAGTGAGTAAATGTGATAAACAGTGATAATGTGAGAAATGTTGAAGGTGTCTGAATAAATCTTGGTTTGACTGTATATATGGTATCAGATAGAGCTAATCATGTGTTTTTCATGACAAAAAACACAGTATACAGGTGAAACTCGAAAAATTACAATATCGTGCAAAAGTTAATTTATTTCAGTAATTCAACTTAAAAGGTGAAACTAATATATTATATAGACTCATTACATGCAAAGTGAGATATTTCAAGCCTTTATTTGTTATAATTTTGATGATTATGGCTTACAGCTTATGAAAACACCAAATTCAAAAGCTCAGAAACATTTAAAATGTTCATAAGCTGTAAGCCATAATCATCAAAATTATAACAAATAAAGGCTTGAAATATCTCACTTTGCATGTAATGAGTCTATATAATATATTAGTTTCACCTTTTAAGTTGAATTACTGAAATAAATGAACTTTTGCACGATATTCAAATTTTTCGAGTTTCATCTGTATGTACACAATAGAGAGGCTTACAAATTTCAACCATATGCTTGAGTTATGATTAACAAAAAAAACAAACAAAAAAAAAAACAATAAAAAAATTAATACAAAGCCTTGCCTTGATTTCCATGTCAGATGTCTTACACTCCAGTATCTCAGTGCTTGACATGCAAAAGAAAGTGAGTCAATTAAATTTAGAGCCCTTATAACACAGTACGCCGCAGATGAATCATAAAACCCCACGACACGAGTACGTCTGATGTTAGTCGGCCAGCACAGATCTTACAATTTCAAGAGAGTACTAAGAGAGAACAGTAACACTACTCTCTTACATATTAATTGTTGCTAAATCAATCAACTCAACTATTAAAGGCTAGCGAAATCAAATGTCTCAAGTTATATAAGGGTGTTGAGAAGAGGTTCAGGTGATTTCACATCAGAGGTTTTGCTGTGATTCGGTTTGTTGTCAGATGCCATTCATCGTGTGGATGTGAAAACACTAAACTGCACCACACACAGTCCACTTAAAGAAGTTGTCCGGCGTACAATTCCTATAACAGCATCTTTGCACGCTCCGAGTCCGGTCACAGTTATAATGCATTTCACAAAGCAGCTTTTCTCCAAAATAAAATGCCTTCGGAGAGCACACAGTCTTCACATCTCTTACAATAAATCAAAGAGTGTAACGTAAGATCTAGTCAATGAACCTTTCCTGGATCTAAAGGCCAACCGGAACAACATTGGCAGGATGGCAACTCACGTCATGAAACTGTAATAGACACGGCACATATCAGTGGCTCTTAACTGGTGCTGATTTAGGACTCAAGATTATCAAATCATACAATTAATTATATGTAAAAAAAAGAGATGTATTTAAAATCAAATACTAAAATGTATTTCTATGAAGTACAAAGGCCCAATAACATGCAATATGATTAACATACATACACAGGAACACTTACAACTCTATAAATGATAAAGTAAACAACATAAAGAAGTGTGATTTACAAGACATGTTTAATGCTGGGTTATGTTTTCTTTTACCTTCAATAGTTAATGATTTTTTTTATTTATTTTTTATGGAAGAATGTGGTTCATTTCTACCAAGTGACAGATGAAATTTGGTCAAAGTTCTGTACTATAGATAGAGTTTGACAGGATGCCTAGTTTTTGAAGTCAACAATATATGTCTCATAGAATAACAATTACAAGTTATATTTCAGAAAAAAAGCTAATTTGTGTAATAATGCTTTTGTCGTGTAATATCCTACTAGTCGGTACCTCAACAAGAAAACTGCATCCACGCCAACGGAAACACTAAATACCTTGGTGCTCCACCTTAAATTTAAGTACCACACATTTAGTTCTCAAGGTTTTAACGTCCGAGCCACACCTGAATAAATCCAATGCCGGCCTAAATGTTAATAGTGTACAACGCCCTTTATTCGGACAGCAACCTTTGGAATAAACACGAATTTCCAGATCGCACTGTGGTACATAACGTGCTGTTGAGCTCTGATGCAGATACGATAGGACAGTGTAAAATAGCATCATTTTCTATTTAGGCAGCAATAATCTGTCCGTTGGGGAAAAATAGGTCAGTGGAAGGGAAAGATGAAAGATAAGCGGTGACGATGTCTATGATCAGAACGAGTGACAGCCCATATAAATACAAAAACATCTTCACTTACAGGTTTATTTGTTAAATTACACTCTATGCTGTCCATGAGAAGCACATATTAAAGATACAGAGAACAATCTTGGGAATTTGTACCTATGACAGAGTGTGTGACGTCAATCAGAGCCCGTGTCGAGAAAATTCATGGTCTAATTCAATGTGCGCTTAATGCAGCGGGGGGTTTCTACGGCACTGACGATAAAACGATTCATTAAACCTCAACCCTTCAATCATGTCTTTCTCCTTTCTTTCTGTTTTACACCCACTCTCCATTTCTCTTGGAGACGGTCAATGCATATCCCAGTTTAAAAATCAAACCACGCCCGGGGCTGTCGAACAAAACTCCATGACAGTTTATATTAACGTCTCACCTAAAGGATCTCCATCTTGAATGCCGTTCATGTGACATGCACAAGAGAAAAGCAAATTAGGAGGGAACATTTCTCCTGCTATGTTTAATTTGCTTTAATTGAAATAATAATCAAGATTTAAATTGGCACAGACAGCCTTGAAATTAATTGTTGCATAAGAGTTTAATGATGATGAGGTTACGATTCTCGCAATCGTTCATCTTTTCCTTTTTTAAAGGGAAACCACATCTCACTTCAGATGCAAAAAGGTTTGACAGACATGTCTAAAGATCTCATGAAAGAATGGGAATAAGGGAATGAGGGAAGAGAGCATTAAAATGAGGGTGTCTCCTGCATAAATAAGGCTGGGGAACAGAAAGGAGAGGAGAAAGGCACAGACCTCGAGGCCTCTGGCGACTGCCGCCACTGATGTTAAGAGCGCACTTAAATCAAGACTGAAAAGTACTCACAACATAATTAGAGTAAAACTAATTGGCCAACTATTTAAGTTGAAGTGGCATGAGGAAGGGCAGGGAGGCTGATGAATGTGATGTGGCCGTCTGGACGTACAGTAGAGTGCGGATGTACTAGAAAAAAAGAAACCAAGAATCAGTGCAAATTCTCAAAAAGTCTCTTCTTTAAAGTGAGACTGAGTATTTTCCACAAAAACGGAAAAAAAAATATGATTTGGACGAGGCAAAATTATTCTGATGAAAAAGCAAGGATCTTTTTTTAATTTTTTTATTCTTGGTCATTTTTTTTTTCTTCCTTCACTCTATAAACAAACTCAATGTCCAGTAAGACTTTTTTTGAGTTCTCAGAACTAGATGGAAACAGGAAAATGGAAATTGTCAAAATGAAAATAGTTATGTTTAATCTTTATCTACCTTAAACTATTTTCTTGCTTTAAATAATTTTATAAATTATTATTTATAATAAGCACAGCAGTTATATTGCCATTACAGTCAGTGAATTTATCTATATTACTGTGTTAAAGAGAGTGAAATGTGGGTGTAGCTTGGGGGGATTGGCTCTAGTGATTGAAATATATATATATATATATTTTTTTTTTATCTCAAAAGTAAATATGCACAATGTATTTTGATCCCATTTAAATAGTTATTTTGTAAAGGAATTAATAAATCCAATCAAACTAATGCCTTCATCTAATCTCATTTGCATAAGGAGTTAATCACGTGATAAATCAGTATCTTTATGGTATACTGCTTGCCAGTTGTGTGGCATAAACTGGATATTCTGCTGTGTTTTTTTTACAACGTCCACTAACTTTGACAACCAAATTTGCTGAAAACTGATTTGCTTAAAGGTATAGCGGAGGATGTTTTACTTCCTGGTGGGTAGCCTATACTATTGGTCCTCCTAATTGTCAATCATTCTGGTGAATCAATCAAACTTTTCAAAAAGTGGAGAGGGCGGGTCTTATCTAAAATTTGGAAAGATCCTCCGCTATACCTTTAATAAAAGCCTTTGAGATCGTGTTGACAAACATGCACTCATTTCAACGTGCTAAGTTTTACAGAGCAAAATTAGAAGAAAATTTGCATGCAAAATCTGATTGCCATGTCAATCTCACGCACTTGCTGTTGATCTATCATAAAATCACTTAAATATGGTACACAAAGAGTTAAGTTTTTGTAGGTTTACTATATAGAGAAGCAAAAATGTGTTTAAAAATGTGACAGCCCAAATCAACTGGCTCGGTTTGGCACCCCCGAGCTCAAATGTCAAAACACACGCAAGTGTCGTTTCAGATGGGTTGTATTTTGCACGTGAATAAACTGGAATGCTTTTTTTATTTCACTCTTGACATGAACAAACATGTCATCTTCGATTTGTTTTGCTTTTTCATTTAATTCCTGGTGTGAATAGGCCCGTCGTCAGTGATCCGTTTTGCTTTTCATTTCACTCGCTGGAGACATTGTTTTTGAACCGGATTTTAAATTAAATGTGTTAATGTAGGCATAACATAAAAAGTTGCAATTACAAGATTTGCTGCTTTTCAATAAGTGCTCCTTGGGCGATGTTAAAACCATGACAGAAGCAAGCCTTCCTTGTTTAACTCCTTCATATTTCATTCAAGCGATCAGTAACTTCACTATTTTGACTATTCAACAGCAACCGATTGGCCCTTTATCAGCAGCCAAAAAGCAACTTGTAGACCTGGCACGTGACTCGCCGGAGTTGTCTAAAATAATCAACGGCGGTGGTTGTGGTCTCCCTGAGGGCCAACGGCACAATCCTCCTCCTCACCCGTTGCACAGGAAGCCAGGTCTCGGCTAGCGGCCCGTACGGCTCCAGTGAAGTGAGACTGATCAGGCTTGTCACGAGCACAGAGCCTCAGCTCGCTTCACCGATGGCTGCGCAAACTAGGACAGCTGACATTTAGAGCTTAACGGGTATCATGCTAAACAGAGCCAACAAAAGAGCAGTGAACGATGCTCAGTCCAAGCCGATCCTGACCTCCCTGGGGCCCTAAGGCCGTGTGTCCACCAAAGAGTTTTTTTCACGCGGCTGGCGTATTTTTTCAATTGTTTTCAATGGGAGCGCCGCGTTTTTAAAACGCCATGAGCATAAAGAGGCGCTGAGCGGGTTTTTTTCACGCTGAAGCGCTGAGCGTTCGGCGTTTATTACAGGTCGCCGAGAGTTGAAGAATGCTCAACTTTGGGTAAAACGCAGCGCTCATCACTGTCACTTTTTATCGAACCGTCCAATCACAGTGGAGGAGGGGCGGGACTAATACCATACTGACCAACCACCACATTCTGCTTGTACAACGTCAACAGACGACGACAACAAGCATAATAACGGAACAAAATCATTTAAAACAAGAGCCAGAGAAAATACATTACATTGTATCGACATTTTAATATAGAATCAACACAGAAACAAAATATGTGTGAAATTAGATACTAGTAACACTTTCGCGGATATTCCGTATCATAACAAGCAAAGTGTCTCAACTGAAAAAAAAAGCAACGCTGGCAAAACGCTCTCAAGCGCTCATAGCTAGGATTTTTCAGCAGAGCGCCTAGCGTTTCCAGCTAGCTAAAAACGCTTTGGTGGACACACGGCCTAAGCAAAATTATGTTAAGGGTCCCTCCTACCTGACCCATGAGCCTTGTAAACCATTTGCCATTTGCCACACAGTCACACCTGACACCCCAGTGCTCCCACTACACTACAATTCTCCCTCCTTTAACTAGTACTAATGAAAATGTAACTCCTGACTCCAGAAATAGACATTGTTACCAGAAAAAGTACATTCTTAATATCAAGATTTGACATTTTAAATAGTAAAAATTTAATTATTGATATCAAAAATGCATCCTGTGAATGAATAAAAGCTAAAATGTAAAATTTTCTCATCGATGTTGTAAACTTTGATTGACGCGCTTTGACACGAGGGGGAGGCGGGGCCTTGAGTAATTTGCAGGGCCTTACGCAACTTGCGTAGTGTGCGTATAGGCCTGATCGGCTCTGTCTGAGGTACAGTACTCGTGTTTTGTTTGAAAGCCTGAAATGGGCTTGAATTCTGATAATCATCAATCATTTTGCATCGGTTTTTAAACATGAAACATTTTTTGCAAGGGTTAGGGCTCCCACTTCGTCCTCCATAAGTCAATCCAAAAGAAGACAGACAAGACAGCAGTTGCAGGTCTTTCTGTCCTCACCAGGAAAAAAAAACTACTGATGCCTGGATTACTTCACAGTGCCAATGTCCTCTATTTCTCTCCACCATTGCAGACTGCTCTCATGACAAGTCCTCGATGCCCCGAAGTACACAAGTGGATTTGGGAAGGTAAACATGTCCAGCCTACTAAGATAAAGCCAGTGAGATGGCACACTCCAGGCAACTATCATGGTACATGACACCATTCCTCCCGGTGCCTTCATGGCCTCGCTGCGCTGTAGCAGAGGGCAAAGGCAAACCTGGAGAGGAGAGGACGTCATTGGAGATTTGATGAAGATTAGAAGAGTCAAAATGCCATCTACCAGCAACTTAGAGGGGTGAACAAAAGGCTGTGATGTTTGCTGACTTTCAAACGTCTTATAATGGGAGGTATTGGACAGGAAGAAAGAGATAGGACCCCTAAACCAGAGATTGTCTTTTCTCCATTGTTAACAAGCATCTTCATCTGAGACAGTGATATGATATTATATACTATTAATATATAATATCACTTCTGATTTTGCTCTCAAGTTAGGATAGCATTGCCAAGCAAAACTCAATTACCACATTTACATGGAACATTTTCACATTACGGTCCATATACCGGTTAAGCCAGAACTGTCCAATCCTGGAAGGCCTATAGAGTCTGGCTCCACCCTGCCCCAACACATTTGCCTGGAAGTTTCCAGTAATCCTGACGACCTTGATTAGCTGGTTCAAGTGTTTAATTATGATTGGAGCAAAACTCTACAGGATTGAACACCCCTGGGTTAAGCCTTTTATTCAAAGGGTTTTCTTGTGAAATCTCCTTTTGGCTCCAGTTCCTCAGATAGTTTGACCTTCTACAACTTCCTTGGTCTTGTAATAGGCAAAATTACTTTAATTTGGACATGTGCAGATATAAATCAATCTTCTGTTAGAGCGCCTGCAGACTAAAGTACTTTCTCAACATGCAACCATAACTTTGATCAATGAGGATTTCAGACTGGTGGCTCCAGTCAAATGCAGTTTTCTCTAGTATGCAAGTCATTGCAGAGGACATTCTGAGTAAGTTGTTTATATGATCCAAAATTCTGATTAATATACCGGTAGGTACATATTAGTAACCATTATATTAAAGACCTCAATATCTCTTCCCGATGTACTAGATCTTCATTCTTCACTTGGGTTAAACAGAAGTTTGAAATCGCTGAGTATGTTTGTGAACATTCCAGCACAGCTCAAGATTTTGGGAGCAGTGTTTAAATGAGTAATTAAATACATGCTGCGAGCTATGTTCTCAGAAATGCAACAAACACACAACAATAATGACAGCGGTGAGATAAAAGCAGTTAAGAAAGCATTTGATCACAGAGATGCAAATATGTTTAAACCGCTCTGCAATTGGCCAAAGTATTCATGTTTTTACTCATGTCTGACCTTGAAAAGTGAAGAGGAGAACCTGAAAAGATTCCCATGTCAAAGAGCACATCCTTACGTAGCCCTCGTGGACCAATGGCAATTTAAAGTCTAAATGAAGTCATACCAGTTAGTTTTTTTATTTTTTATTTCTCTTGGCCTTAATTAATATTTAAATTTTTCAGACTAAGAATTATTTTGACATGCACATGACCGTGTCTTATATCAAACAAACTCCATTATACCAAATTAATTATTTGACTAATTAAAACGAATTATTCACTAAGACAACAACACACTTCAGCAACAACATATGGATTTGATTTTCTGTACATTTTGTGTCAATTGTCCAGTGAATCCCATTGACCATTTCTGGCTACTTTTTGATGCCATTCAGGCAAATTTAGGTGCAGATTTTAAAAAAATGTTTCCATTGTACAGATGTACACTCAACTGGCCTTTCACAAGTGCCTCTTACAGAGGTAAATCTGGATGTGAATTGTTTCTGTGGAAAATAGTCAGTGCATTAAGCCAACTATGACAAATCACGACTACAAAAGTTGTCATACTACTCGGATACTAGGAAAACTCAGTAGAAAACAGCTTAAATCAAGGCACTGATGGAATTTTTTTTAAATAAAACCGAGGATCTTACATTATGGAGACCACAAGGTCTTCATAATGAATATATATATATATATATATATTTATATGAAGAGTTCAGATGCGAAAGCCTCTAAGTGCCATCTGATATTTTCTTCTAGAATGATCATTTTTATAAAGCTTGTATATTTAAGTTAAGTGATTTCACTTAAATGACAATTAATAGGTAATTTGCATTGCCATTTAAGTGAAATTATTGAACTTAAATATACGAGCTTGATAAAAATGATCATTCTAGAAGAACATTTCAGATGGCACTAAGAGGCTTTCGCATCTGAACTCTTCATATATACCCTCATTTTATAAGAAATCATAATTATAGTTGGACATTGTATATGTAGGCAGGGAAATATTTTCCAGCACAAATGTACTCTGATTAATGATCGTAAAAAAAAGAAAGAAAATCCCTACATAATGAGCATAACATATTTGGACCTGCTAATATCAAGACAACAGTTTCACAGAAAACTGGAAACCAAATGAAACTGAAATCTGTTTAAGAGGCCTGACATATTTTTGCAGTATAATTTGGTGCAGCTAGTGGCGAGAAAATATTTGAGAATTCGGTGAGAGATATTTGAGTATTTCTGTAGCTTGTCCAAAAGATCATGTGTTCGATTCCCGGGGAACGCATGATCTGATAAACTGTATATCTTGAATGCAATGCAAGTCACTTTGGATAAAAGCGTCTGGCAAATGCATAAATGTTAAATGTAAATGAAATAATACACTGCAACAATAAGTGTACGTACAACACTCCTTTGAACCAGATGAAAAGCTGCTATAACGCATTTTGATTTCATATCATATATCTGGGTCTTGATATGTCAAGCTTCATGACATATCAGCTGGGAATAATGACCCCGGTGACCTTACAAAAGGAGGCTGACCTGTAGCTCAAGTGAGTTTCAGTGCAGTATGGTCCACTGGGAGTGAACTGTACATGTCTATGCGTGAGTGTAGTGTACTGCTGAGGGACTGAATGGTGAGACGGTGATGCTGATAAAGGCTGCTGTTTTCCGTATGTTTACCATCATTTCAGCTCTCTTGGGGAGGACAAACATGGCTCAGACTGGGAAAGGCCATAGAGCAAAGGCCTCCCGAGGCCGTACACGCCCTCTCACGCACACATGCCCACTAACATACACAAACATACACATGCTAGTGCGGCAGAGACGGGCAAATAGAAAAGAAAAAAAACCAAGGGGAGGGAGGGCAAGACACGGGGTGACTGGAAGGGGAGGCGAGAGAGAGAGAGAGAGAGAGAGAGAGAGAGAGAGGGCCTGCAGACACAACACAGCTCAGAGTTGATTGGGAGTGACAGGCTGCTGATTAGTCAACTCGCAGCCTACACACACACGCACAAACAAGAGCAGAGAAATGAGCGACCTATTCTTACATGCACTTTTTTCTAATGCAACGTTTGGTGGAGACATTTTTATGCATTGATAAACATCCTTTCTCCAAACAAATCAAAGATACAGGGGCTTATGTGCTATCAGAGAGTGAGTATTGATGGATGTGACTTACCTTGAGAAGATAGATGGGAATGTTGCTAAAATCCACAGGGAGTTTGAGGAGGAATCGAGCAGAAAACTCCCCCGTCTAGAAGAAGAAGAAAAGAAAAAAAACACATGAAGAGCATCAAATAGTGAACACACACACACACACGCACGCACACACTGTAACATTACTCACACAGTTACCAACTTGTTATAGGAATCATTTATCCATAATGAAAATTCTGTCATTATTTTCTCATTGTCAATTTGTCCCAAACCCATTTGACTGTATTTATGGCATAACATACTAAAGTTCAGAAATTCAGAAAAATCGCACTAGTTGCTCTTTTCCATTATATTATGAATGGGGACTGAGGCTTTCAAGCTTCATAATGATGTAAAAGCCACACAAAAGACATCCATACAGTTGTGTTAGCCCTTCGATGGACTGGCCATTCGTCCGCTCCAGGCTGCGGCCCATGATGCTGGAATAGCCTGCAACTCTACGTAGGACAAGCGGCTGGGAAAATTGATGGATGGATGGAAGACATAAGGTGCGTCCCAATTCGTGTACTTGTGCACTATTCTATGCCGTTTTGTAGTATAAATAGTGTGAGTAATGCATTCACACTAAAAAATTCAAATAGAAAAAGTGCACTTTAAATATCCAGATGATGCACTTAATTAACTGAAAACAAACAAACAAAGTGTGTAATGTTGAACACTTCATACACTCAACTGTCCCAGATTTAATCATGAAGCAGAGGGGGAGGGGCTAACAGACTGCGATGTTGAATGGCAAAATAATCGTATCAAATTCATACAAGGTTGAATACATGGTGCATTATTTTGGGACGCAACTATAGACATTCCTAGTCTCATAGGCCCAGTTTTTCTAAAGTCATAAGATTCAAAAGTAAAAATTTAAATCAGTATTCACTGATAATCTGCATCTCCACCTCCAAATGTATCATTGAGTGAGTGACAAGAACCATATCAGTCCGATTTGTGAAGTTTTTCAGTGAATATTGGCTTGAATTTCTATTTATCACACAAAGCTATTGTATGACTTCAGAAATATTCTCTTCAACGACACGTTTCATTGATTTGTATGTCCCTTTCAAGATGGTGTGAGTGTGTTTCGGGGTGGTTGGGTGGGTGTCCTCATAGCAGCTGGTGCTCCAGGGAACCTACTGTAATCCGTCCCTACCAAGAGCTATCAGCAAAAGCAGTAAGAAATCATTTTCCTGCTATGTTATCAAATACTGTGCTGATGCATTGGTCAAGCGCCACTATTGTCAAGGTACAATTTTGATTCAATTTAAAATGGAGGAGAGGTACATATTAGGCAACACGTGTGAGAGAGTAATGCCCTGCTCCCTTCAGAGTGCTCACTTCAAATTCTCATCAAATGCTCTCTAAAGTAAGTAGGCCATAGTCACATTCACTTTCGAACGTAATTCGCAGCATGACTCCTTGTTTACATTCATACACACTCTACCTAACTTGGGTTACATAATTTTAAGATGAGGATTACACAAATGTTTCCTAATCACAGTCTGTTATCCCACAGACCACAATTCACCACATCCCTTTAAAGATTGAAGCCCATGAAGCAACACACTCACGCCCATAGCCAACACACAGCACTCTTCCCAAAAACATGACCATATTACGGAACCCTGTCCATTTGTGAGGGAGTGTGTGTTCGTTTTTGACCCGTTGTGCAATTCGCTTTGCTCTTCACCAAGAACCCATTGCCCTGTGTGTGCATCATCGAGGCCCACATCACAGTCTGTGCTTTTAACAGCACAACACATACATAAGGTTGTCGGTTCAAACCCTAAATGGGATGAACGATTACCAGTCACCGCTGTGAAGTATATCCCTGTAACAAGAGAACTCTGAAGTAGCACTGTATAAAAGTGTCAGCTAATTAAAAATTAGCACTGTTAATTACAGAACTGCAAAGGTGGACTTTAAAATTAGGAGGAAATGAAGCGGAGAATTATTACCACTTCAGTCAATTAGTTCATGAAATTTCATTAGGAGGAGGTCAGTTTAACTGAAGTGAAGCCAAGCGATTCAGTGCTCCAAGTATATACTCTATATATACAGTACAGGTCAAAAGTTTGGAAACATTACGATTTTTTTTATATTTTTGAAAGAAGTCTCTAATGCTTATCAAGGCTGCGTTTATTTGATCAAAAATACAGAAAGAAAACAGTAATATTGTGAAATATTATTACAACTTAAAATAATAGTTTTCTATTTGAATATACTTTAAAAAATAATTTATTTCTGTGATGCAAAGCTGAATTTTCAGCATCATTACTCCAGTCTTCAGTGTCACATGTGACATCCAGTCTATCACATGATCCTTTAGAAATCATTATAATATTCTGATTTATTATGAGTGTTGGACACAGTTCTGCTGCCTAATATATTTGATGAATAAAAGGTTAAAAAGAACTGCATTTATTCCAAAAAAAAAAAAAAAAATTCTAATAATATAAATCTTCTTTACTATCACTTTTTATTAATTTAACACATCCTTGCTGAATAAAAGTATTGATTTATTTCAAATTACTGACCAGTAGTGTATATTGTTCTTACAAAAGATTTCTATTTTAAAAAAAATTGCTTCTTTTTTTTAATTTTTTAATTTTTATTCATCAAAGTATCCTAAAAAAGTATCACAGGTTATGAAAAAATATTAAGCAGCAGAACTGTTTCCAACTTTGATAATGAATCATCATATTAGAATGATTTCTATAGATAGACTGGATGTCACATGTGACACTGAAGACTGGAGTAAAGATGCTGAAAATTCAGCTTTGCATCACAGAAATAAATATTTTTTTAAATTATATTCAAATAGAAAACCAATTATTTTAAATTGTAATAATATATCACAATATTACTTTTTTTTTCTGTATTTTTGATCAAATAAATGCAGGCTTGATGAGCAGAAGAAACTTCTTTCAAAAACATTAAAAATAGTAATGTTTCCAAACTTTTGGCCTGTACTGTATATGCTTCCAAATATATGCTTTGGTACCATTTGATAGATGCAAAAAAAAAAAAGATGTTCAAACCAAATAAATAAGTCTAGCATCACTATAACATTATGTAACACGACTCAATGCATAAACATGACTGGATGAGTCCTATTAAACCACTATAATTAATAAAATTGTCTATACTGAAAGTGTTATATTTTGATTAATTTGGCACTATGTTTATCACATGGACTGGCAATCTGTCCACATTGATTTGTTCCTTGCCTTTGGCCCGAGATGCCGGGATAGGCTCCAGAATCCCCTTGACCCTACATAGCACAAGCCGTTTGAAGAATGTATGGATGTATGGATGGATGATAACGATCTCACTGAATGGAAACATGGGGCTAGTGTGTAAATGTGAATCTATGAGGTGATGCAGGACGGTTACCCAGCTGTTCTTGCGTCCGGCGTAGATCTCCATACTGCGTCCATAGTTAGGGTCGTCCAGCAGGCTGTGGTACTCGAAGAGCAGACGGGAACTGTCGCGTAGCCGCTGGCACTGGTACTGGTGGTACTGCTGTAACAGCTCTTTCACCAGCTGCAGGAGACACTCCGGTTTACCCGCATCCCACGACATCAAGTGCTGCCAGAGGAGACAAAACCAAAGAAAGAGAGTGGGAGTCAGCATTTTATCACACAGAACAAGTGTAGACGGGGAAACAGAAACATCTAGCACTTTTCAGTCAACTTTTTAAGTTTTCTGTGAGCACAAACCTATGAAGTGAATATTAATAGCTTGTTAAAAGTTAACAAGAAAAGGCATTTGCCACTCATTTTATTTCTGCAATATGGTATATTTCAGAGTGAAATTTGTTGCATTGTGGCAATAAAAAAATACAAAATAAAAATTGTCGGGTTAGGAGTTGAAGATTGAAGGTGTTATTTAGATTGTAAAAAGTGGGGGTATAATATCTGAATGGATGCAAAACATAAAACCGTGTCAATACCATTGGTTGAAACTTACAGTAAGTGCTCTTGGTGACATCAGCAGAATAGGAAAGTCGTTTCAGAGTATGTGAATTACGAATGCAAATAGGGTCAATTTTAATTCATGATTACTTAAAAAGTTACATTGTGAGTTTTCTGTGCCTCCAAATGGAAATAAAGACTGTTTCTTAAAAAGGTTTCCCCATCTGCCATGGTTCATATAGTCCCGCCCCACCTCGAGACATTGGTTGACGTCACTGGATTGCAACACCACTTACAGGCAATTGCTTAACCCTTAAGCGGGTCTTTATTGACCCGGAACGTCATTCACTACTCTTCCCCTCATTAATTTTTTTAAGTTAGACATCAATCTTCTTAGTATTCCTCAATTTATTCATTATGACAAATATAACACGAAAAAAAGAATGTCTGTTTTCTAATTATGTTTTTGGGGTCGCTGGCGACCCGAGGTTTGTAATAGTGTAAGTATATTTTTTCTGCGCAACAATAATTGAATCTCTGATGACTCAGAGCAAATACTGTACGCAATCAAATATTAGTGTCACTGTCACTTGATGGTGGATCTGGAGAAGAAGCAGTGATCAAAACATTGATTGTGAAGAAGTTAAAAAATGATAGTTTTGAGAATGTTTGAGATGGCGAATATGAGCAATATGAGTCATATGCTGGATTTACTGGGGAAATGAGCTCTGACGGTGACAGTGATGATGGTAAAAAGCATCTGCTCAAAGTTAAACCTTTAAGTTCCAAAAGGAAATAAAATATGCTTTATTTTATTCTTTTGCAATTGTTGTTCAAATATCAGGAGAGTTTTATACTATTGTGGCAGTTAGAGATCCATCCGTGTTAGATATAGAACCGGGTCACTAAAGACCCGTAAATGTAATGATGATTGGTGGAACATTCATGCATTTAAGGGAAAACATCTTTCCTATTGTAAAGTATATACAGTATGAGTGAAATAGCTTCTCCAATTAGGAAAATATGAAGGGTGACACAATAATTTTTATGATTTTATTAAAGAGTATAGGGCACTTTTTTTTTTAAATAACGATGTGCACGGATAAAAAATGTATAATAAAAAACTCTAACATTCCATAAAAAATAAGAATTGTTCATTTTGATTTCATGGCAACTTCAAACAAGCAGTTCAGAATATCCAAACTCCTGAGGGAAATAACCCGAACACAAGTGCAATGCTTATGGCATATGACAGAGTTATACTCTCAGAGTTACTAGAACCTTAAACTAGCTTTATGAAGTTATCAAAAACCATCATTGAATGGCTCATTGTGAAACAGATGTAATGCAAGGGTGTTTTATATGGAACAGACATTAAATACAGACTGTATGTTTAGACTGCAAAATAACTTTCAGAGATAAGGAGAAAACAAAAGAATGCGGCGACTAAATGCAGGTGGTAGTTTCTAATGTGCTGAGCCTGGGTCTTTTGGTGGTTTCCTCCCTTTTGCAACCCCCCTCCCAACAATCTCGAGGCAAATGGCAACACCACAGGATATCCTGCACCAGCGAGGGTGCTTTAATCTCCAGATTCGACGTATCCCAAGTCCGGACGCCAAAAGACGAAGCACCGTTTCTTGCCGAGGCATTCTAACAATGTGCCTCAAAGCATGGGAAATTAAGGCACTAAAAAGGAGGAAGCACTGTTCTCGCACAGTTTTCAGATAAGACAGCACAAGACCTTGAGTCTGTGCCATATGTTTAACGCATGCAGGTAACAATGGTTTGGTAAGAAAACTAGATTTTTGAAGGTTCAGACGGCAACCAACAGCAGGCTATTTCCAGTCTTCTCTCGCTGCAAACACTCTGCTATTAGGGAAAGGAGTGAGTTGAGTGGGTGTATGCACATCACAGAGTTTGCATTGCCGTGTTCTTGCGGGCTGCGTGAGCGGGAAAAGGCCCGCATGCCAACACGCTCTACTTGCCTTTCCTCCTCTCCTCCTACAGGCTGACCTCATTTGCATAGGTGATCCCAATTTGCATGAGCCTCCCTGACTGGAGCAGTGCACAGGTATGCAAATTCAGAGCGAGGGGGCACAAACCAAATTGCCACCTTTTCACAAAGTGTTCCACCATTCTTTTCACTGGCCTAATTCTACCCAACAGCCAGTTCTGTCTCCGAGGCCCAATTGCTCGCCGATGCGTGATACGTACATAAGTTGAAATTAAATTTTAGTGACTGAAAATAAAAAGCAGAATATTAATTTTTGCATGCAAGTAAATAAACATTACATGTACCTCGCTTAAGAACGGCTCCTTGTCGAGGGTTAAGAATAAGACAGACAAATAAGTATTGCTGTCATGGCGAGGCACAAACACAGGCTGCGTTCAAATGAGTTTGTCACACGCTGTCTTGGATTTTTAAATAACGGCAATGCAATTTGGGGCTTGATTTTCATCGCTCCCGTGAATCACTCCATCTACGAGCCTGACTGAGTCACGTACGAGCAGAAGAGAAGAGAGGGGACAGAGCACGCCGTCTGTCCACTGAGGCACACATTACACAACTCATTAACAGCACGACCCACAGCATACAGCTGAGCTTGTTACATTTCTGGGATCAAATCAAAACGTCTTCTCAGAGTTGATGGAAAAAGAGGAGGAAAAAAAAAAAAAGGGAAAGGAAAGATAAGAGATGAGCTCTTCAGCTGTGACCGGGTTTGATGATCAGGGAAAGAATGTTGCAGAGCAAGGCCATTCACAGATATATAAGAAACCCAATTATTTAAATACGATTTTCAAAACGGCTAAATAATTGAAAAGTTCTCCTGAAATTGTCTTTTTTTTCTTCCCTTTTCGGTAATGGTAAACTGTTAGTACACATGCTTTAACACAGTGGTACTCCAATAGGCAATTTAAAATAAAATTATTCAAGCATGTGCACCATTATAGGCAATACGGAAAGATAAAAAAAGATTACATATACACACACACACACATATATATATATACAGTACAGGCCAAAAGTTTGGAAACATTACTATTTTTAATGTTTTTGAAAGAAGTTTCTTCTGCTCATCAAGCCTGCATTTATTTGATCAAAAATACAGATTTTTTTTTTTTTATATTGTGATATATTATTTAAAATAATTGATTTTCAATTTATTATCCTTTAAATTATCATTTATTTCTGTAATGCAAAGCTGAATTTTCAGGATCATTACTCCAGTCTATCACATGATCCTTTAGAAATCATTCTAATATGATGATTCATTATCAAAGTTGGAAACAGTTCTGCTGCTTAATATTTTTTCATAACCTGTGATACTTTTTTAGGATACTTTGATGAATAAAAAGAAAAAAGAAAAGAAAAAAAGAAAAAAGAAAAAAAAGAAAAAAGAAAAAAAGAAAAAAAGAAAAAAAGAAGCAAATGTTTTAAAAATATAAATATTTTGTAACAACAATATACACTACTGGTCAGTAATTTGGGGTCAGTAATTTTTTTTCTTTCTTTTTTTGAAATAAATCAATACTTTTATTCAGCAAGGATGTGTTAAATTGATAAAAAATGATAGTAAAGAAGATTTATATTATTAGAAAATATTTTTTTATTTTGAATAAATGCAGTTCTTTTTAACCTTTTATTCATCAAATATATTAGGCAGCAGAACTGTTTCCAACACTCATAATAAATCAGAATATTAGAATGATTTCTAAAGGATCATGTGATAGACTGGATGTCACATGTGACACTGAAGACTGGAGTAATGATGCTGAAAATTCAGCTTTGCAACACAGAAATAAATATTAATTTAAAGTATAATAAATTGAAAACCAATTATTTTAAATTTTAATAATATATCACAATATATATATATATATATATATTTATATATATATATATATATATATATATAAAATCTGTATTTTTGATAAAATAAATGCAGGCTTTATGAGTAGAAGAAACTTCTTTCAAAAACATAAAAAATAGTAATGTGTCCAAACTTTTGGCCTGTACTGTATATAAAACATAAAATGAAATAAAACAAAACTATTCAAACATGTGCCACATTACTGAAAATATGAAATCAAAATGGTAATTTTTGTGCAAAAACAAAACAAAAACAAACAACAAAACGTGATAATCAGAACGTAAAAACAGTGAACTTTCTTTTTCTGCATCACCTTGGAGAACTATTTGATAATGTTAACCAATAATCAACTTGCAGTCGGGTTCACTCTAGTATAGGATGCTTACATTTCTCAATCCAATCCAAATTTCAATGGATAAATCAAATCAAGATATTCACTGAATAATATGCGTCACTGAAACAATATTGAGTTTAAGAAAGACTTCCCAATATTGTATTGAGTCACGGGCTAAACGTTTATCTTTCCCATGCAGCGTGGTTGAGAATGACCTGAAAAACACCCTTAAAAGTGTTCCACTGTTACAGTTCGTCAAATTTTTTACAGGATTAGGGGTCATGAGAAAGTCAACGTTTCCACATATGAGGAGTGGTTTTCTGGATAATGTCTTAAGTCTTTTAAAATGAGATGACATCATTGCCCAGCATCATCACTCCCGTCGGTAGGGAGTAAGACGTGTGTGAGAAACATTTATAAGATGGCCATTATTCATCATAATAATACAGGGTGGATATCTGCTATGGTAAAGTTAAGATAAACCGTATTACAGTGAGCCATGCAATTCAGATACAATTATAGTTTGATTCAGATTTACAAGGTCTTTATTCATTTTGAGATTATTAGGAACATTTGTTACAAAGCGATTTAAGCCTGAATATGTTATTCTTACTTATTAATACTGAACACCAGAGCTGCGTCCAAAATCACATACTGTCTGAGTAGATACTCTGTATAAATTCATTTGTAGTTTTTCACATATAATATAGTATGGAAGCATTCGGTTTACGACAGCGTATGACACGGTAACCGAGGAATTGTGAGAATGTCGTTTTGGCCTTTGTTAGCGTAAATCTTTAAAGTCTACAAGGCCATAAAGGTCTCATTTGTCATTTTAAAATGTAGATGGATGCTCACAAGCGTTCCCTTTGCAGCCACAATGACTTTTGATTTGCAAAATGTGCACTGTTGTGAATTTCACTACATTCTCTACAATTGTACTACATTAGCAGACTACTACATTTAGGCCTCGTTTACACTGTCAGTGAAATGTGACCCAATTCCGATTTTTTGCTCATATGTGACACAGATCGGATTCTATGACAGTATAAACAGGGAAAAAAACGCATGCTTTTGGATATTTCGAGATAGGTTTCAGGCCTCATTCATATGTGGAAATAAATCAGATATATGTCGGATATGTGCCAATGCGACTGTCATGTAAACAGGCAGATCGGATTTTCTGAGGCATTAGGCTACGTCTCCGCGGTTTAATGACAAGACAAAACGTTGTGTCGTCGTAAGGAGAGGAATGTGGACAAACGTTGACACAACATATCAAAGGTTGGCTTGCTCATCCTAAAATGTCGGACCCACTGCTCCTCGTTAAAGCCAATATTTAAACACAATAATGCCACCAGTCCTGAGATCTCTCTCGCACACAATAACTGAAGCATGTGTGCAATGATGGCACTTTTCGTCCTCCTCCGCCTCATAATCATGCTGATGTTTGGCGAACTTCGCATATATCGCAGAGCTAGCATCAATCATATTTTGCGTTCGTCCATCTGTGCAAGATTATTTAACCCTTTAAGCATGCGCGATGTTTCAGATAGTATGGCAAGTGTAAACACATGAATCGGATTTGGGTCACAATTGAAATAACGTATAAACGGATGGTAAAAAAAATCGGATATAGGCAACAAATCAGAATTGGGCCTGCAGTGTAAACGAGGCCTTGGTCACCAAAGTACAGACTTGGAGAAGTGGAGGACATCTGCAGAACTGGGGCATGTTACAACTACTGTTTAAGGAAAACCTTCACAAATAATAATAATAATAAACATAAGATTGTAAGCGTGAATAAGGTCATAAAGTGACAGCAGCCAAATACAGTATACTATACTATGTCCTTAATGTTAATGAAACAACACAATAAAAAGAGAGAATTACTCACTGCTCTTAAATGAATAACTTTTGTAGCTTTAATAAGGATCCAGCGAAGACTATGCATCTTTAATTATAATTTTAAATAATCAAAAAAAAAAAAAAAAAAAAAATTACACATTTGTAATACATTCAATACACATTTTATTGAATACTATTAGCACTAGTTACACTGACCTTTCTGAAAAAAATGTAAGCACTGTTTATTCCATTTTAATCTTTGCTCTATTGTATTTATTACTGACTATTTACTTGATTACTTCAATAATTGCTTAAGATTTCTTTTCTTATATTAGGCTGTATTAGCTTTTTCTGTCGTATCAAAAATTGGTATCAAGAATTGGCATCTATAGTTGAAACCGATAACAACCTTATTTCCAAAAAAACAAACATAAATGTATCGTAATACAGTGCTATGCATACGTTTAGACACCCATGCTAAAGTTGCCTAAAAAGAGAAATAAAAATTCATCTTTTGGATATTGATCTTAATGCCTTAATTAAAAATAAATGAGGAAAAATCCAACCTTTAAGGACACCAATTTTCTTTGTGAATGAATAATGTATCGTAAATAAATAAATGTTCTTCCTTAAAATACAGGGTGCATAAGTCTGGTCACCCCTATGTTAAATTCCCATAGAGGCAGGCAGATTTTTATTTTTAAAGGCCAGTTACTTCATGGATCCAGGATACTATGCATCCTGATAAAGTTCCCTTGGCCTTTGGAATTAAAATAGCCCCACATCATCACATAGCCTTCACCATACCTAGAGATTGGCATGGAGTACTTTCCATAAGATCATCTCTCAATGCAAATCAAACCAGCTATTAGGATAACTGAAATAAAACCATGCCAATCTCTAGGTTTAACGTCCAGACTTATGCACCCTGTATTTTAAGGAAGAACATTTATTTATTTACGATACATTATTCATTCACAAAGAAAATTGGTGTCCTTAAAGGTTGGATTTTTCCCATTTTTTTTTAATTAAGGCATTAAGTTCAATTTCCAAAAGATGATTTTTTATTCCTCTTTTTAGTCAACTTTAGCATGGGTGCCTAAACTTATGCATAGCACTGTATGCATTTTTAACATGAAATAAAATTACTCATATCGTGAAATAAGATTCTGGTTATATTGCCCACCCCTACTATGATATGAATGCACTTATTTTTCTGAAAAAATACAGAATTGTTGAAAGAATCTCATTGTGAAACTAATCAAATGATTCTGAATTTGCAAAAATCATTTCAGAATCACACCCATACATTAAACAATTGCTAAATTAAAGATGTTTAACAGATATGTTTCCACTAACAGGAACAGATCAGAGTAGCACAATTAACACCAGAGAGCGTTCTGCCTTTGCCACATCATTGTGTTTTGAAGCAACTGAGAATGACATCACTTCATATGAGAAGCATGACAGTTGTGTGAAATACAGCCCCTCATATGACTGTTTCTCACAAATACTGAGTATAAATGACCCCAGAAAACATCTGAGGCATTCAGCAGCTAAACCCATGCCAGAAACGGTATGAGCCAGCAGATGATGACATAACCACAGTGGTTCACACACACAAGCACCTCCATTAGCCACTTTTATCAGTCATTGCTCTATTTTAAGCTCTTTCTGTTTTGGGATCAAAAAGGGTCAAAAGTCAGAGCTTTTTTTGCATGCCACGTCAACATGAAAGAAAGAACGAACGCATAACTCTTGTGCCGGTTTAGAAGAGTTGACAATAACAGTCTGGTCTCTGAGTCCGACCTCTGTCTGTCTGTCTGTCTGTCTCTCCATAGATCAATCTGAGCGAGGAGAAAGATGGCATTGTGTTGGAGAGAGGGATGGGCGAGAGAGGAAAAGACGCTTACACCAGCAATGACCTCATCGTCCCGGGCCGGCTACGGTTACCAGCAACAACAGGATTCCCGTAATGAGTGGGCGACGGAAAACAAGTTGGATATTGTTTAGGTATGTTTTAGGATGAAGCAATGAACAGCCTGAGGAGAGAGTTGAGGAAGAAGGAAAAAAACGAAGGAGAGCGGACGTGAGGAATGTGCAGTGTCAGAGGAACTGTGTTTAAACTTACCCAGGGTCCCCGGAGACTCTCTGTCACTTCACGATCCCCCCAGACAATACCATCCAGACACAAGTCTGTCGCAAAACGGTAATACGGCCAATAAAACAAAAGGCCTACGCAGGTACAGTGATGCAATATTTACACTCTTTCTGAGTCATCCCGAGTCCTGTCTGCCTGGAAACCATTTCTTCCTCAGAGAGAGAGAGGACAAAGCAATCTTTCAACACACACTTCATTCTGTAACATCTCATTATTACACAAAAATGTCAAACTGACCACATGCTGACGAAGGGGTGTTTAAAATCCACTCATTTTCAATGAATGACACTCTTCCTCAAAGCAGAACCAACTGCATTATCTCATTTAATGGCAATTTTAATGGTAAAAGACTGTAAAAAATACTTGTGAAAACACCTGCTAATTGTTAACTTTAACTTCCCTTTCTCTATATGTTAAAAATGTGTAATAGATCTAATTGGAAATGACACTAAATTAGACTAATAATACACTGTAATAATTACACTAATAATAACTAAATTAGTTTTTTTTTGGAATTGAAAAATAAGCCATCTTATAATTTACAGGGAGAAAGCTCACATTTGATGGTTGTTCATTTCAATTTAAACTTCCTTTTGTATCCATATGTTCATTAGGATTTTATGTTACATCTTGTTCAATTAATGTTTAGTATCATGTATGTTATGTTTTTTCATAAATTATCATTTTATTAGTAGTAGTAGTATTACTATAGTGTAGATATTTATATATTATAGTGTACATATAGTGTAGAATAAACAATCCAAACAGCATCAGTCTCTTACGTGACTTGAACAACGGCTTTTTTTGTTGTTCAGTTACGAGTAGCATTCTGCTATAATTACAGCATCAGTGTTCTGGAGGTTCGCTGTGAGCTCATGTATAAGTGTCTTTTACAGATGTACGTAAAAATTCACTTTAATTGACTTAAAATTAGTCTCTTACGAATTCAGTTATTCTGAATAACAATGTAGCTTAACGCTACCCAGAGTTCAACGCACTGGGGAACACTGACAGAAATAGAAAATCGTATCATTTAATATATATATATATATATATATTTATATAATGAATAGTATAATCAATGAATAAGCAATGAATATTTAATCTGTTCTGCAGGTCTATATAAAGTCTTTTTGTTTGACTGCTACTATGTGCCACACTGGGAGCATTTTAAGAGGAGAGTGTGTGTTCCTGTAGCTTGATCTGTCAGTGCTGGGCCAAGGCTGATGTGCCGTGGGTGTGACGCCTCCGGGTTCAGTAACGCCTGAGAGACACACCCAGCCCTCCTCACACACACACACACACACACACACACACACACACACACACACACACACGCATGCACGCACGCACGCACGCACACACACACCACACGCACGCACGCACGCACGCACGCACGCACGCACGCCTCTACCCCCCACACACACACACTTCCAGTCCTCCTCACCTTCAGAGTAAACCTCTCTCTCTCACACACACACACACACACACACACACACACACACACACACACACACACACACACACACACACACACACACACACACACACACACACACACACACACACACACACACACACACACACACACACACACACACACACACACACACACACACACACTCCCAGTCCTCCTCACCTTCAGAGTAAACCTCTCTCTCTCACACACAAACACACACAAACACACACACTCCCAGCCCTCCTCACTTTCAGAGTAAACCTCCCACAAACACACACACACACACACACACACACACACACACACACACACACACACACACACACACAGCCCTCCTCACCTTCAGAGTAAACCAACCACACACACACATACACACACACACACACACTAGCGCGCACACACACTAGCGCGCACACACACACACACACAGACACACATACACTCACTCTCGCACATACACACACACACACACACACACACACACACACACACACACACACACACACACACACACACACACACACACACACACACACACACACACACACACAGCCCTCCTCACCTTCAGAGTAAACCAACCACACACACATACACACACACACACACACACTAGCGCGCACACACACTAGCGCGCACACACACACACACACACAGACACACATACACTCACTCTCGCACATACACACACACACACACACACACACACACACACACACACACACACACACACACACACACACACACACACACACACACACACACACACACACACACACACACACACACACACACACACACACACTCCCAGTCCTCCTCACCTTCAGAGTAAACCTCTCTCTCTCTCTCTCTCTCTCTCTCTCTCTCACACACACACACACACCAAACAGCAAGAGTTCCTCTGACAGTGGCTCGCTGCATATTAATACATCAGTCACAACAAAATCTGTTGGTGAACTAATTAAACGTTGGGATAAAAACATTTGTTGATAAAAACTCAAGAGGACTTTCTGTATTGGGAAGACTGGTGCCTTCTGCCAGGAGCTTATAGCTCTTAAAATATTGCAAATATAAACCGGGACAAAAAGGGAAAATCAGTAAAAAGGGAGCAAATGCAACTTAATTGAGGTTGAACTCTTTAATACTTGTTTCTGTTTCTCTTTATAAGAAGAGCTGTCATCTGAAATTCAGAGATAAATATTTAGGGTACCGCTAATATTTAAGCACCTTAATATAATTTGAAGCGCCTCTGGCAATCGGCCCCAGTAAATAGCAACAAACTTGAGCAGCAAATTAAAAACAGGAAAAAAATATTTTGAGTATTAAATTAATCTGCAGCTAGCGTCTAATTTGAGTGTGGGCAAGTGTTCAGTTTTCCCCATGAAAGAGTGTCTAAAGAGTGCCAAGTTTAAGATCACACTAAATTGATTTTGTCATGTGTTAAAGCGGACTTGGCTGACGAGGTCCAGAATGTTCTCTTCACATGGACATGATGCTTTATAAAAATAAAAAAAAGATTAAAAAAAAGAAAAACGAAGACACGTCTCACAAAACGAGTACAAAATAGGCATTGAAACTCTACGGAATTTTTTTTTTCCCAAACAAAGTGCAAGTAATATGAATCTAACCGCACAGAAAACAAGAGAATTTCCCAAGTGGAAAAATATTTGCTTGACCTTACCATTCATATCTAATTATTACTCACATAAACCCTCCTAAAACAAAGCATCACTATCAGGTCACAATAATATTGAGAATCACACACACACACACACACACACACACACACACACACACACGATTCCATATCTGTCAATGGCTCTGCCAGTAATAGCAGCGATAACTTCGGGATTTGCTTCAGCAGAACAGGAAGGAAGAGGAAGTGTTGGTTCACAAAGTGCCCAGGTTCTCCTGCCTCTGAATACCGGCACCCGGCATCGCATTGTTGTGTAACGGGACATGAGGTGTTCCTTCAGCAGATTCTATTACAATTATTTTTACTGCATCCACCATTAGGGCCTTCCACTCAGCATTTCCTTTCCCATGACAGAGAATAGTTTATATTGACACTTTATTTTACAGTACGTGTACTTGCATGTACTTACAGTGTACTAACCAAAGACAATACTGGGGGGTTACACTTTATTTTACAGTGTCTATGTTACATTTGTCACATGTACTTACAATAGTATTAACAGTTAATCATGCATAATTACATGCAACTAACCCTCAACCAAATGCTAATCCTACCCTAACTCTATAGTAAGTAAGTGCATGCACTTAATTAATATTACTCAGTACTTAAATATATAATTACACTGTAACAATGACACCGTAAAATAAAGTGTAAGCATACTGGGTAATATAAGGTAACTACAGGGGTTAAGGTTAGGTTTAGGTGTGGGTTCAGGGGTAGAACCTAGTTATTACCGAGTTATTGTAATTTTTGTCCATAAAGCTGTCTAATAAAGCTGGGTTACACTTTATTTTAAGGTGTCTTTGTTACAGTGTAATTATATATTTAAGTACTGAGTAATATTAATTAACAATATGTACTTACTATAGGGTTAGGGTAGGAGGTAATACTTTATTTTACAGTGTCCTTGTTACATATGTTACTGTACTTAATAACAGTAAATGATGCATAATTACATGCAACTAACCCTCAACCAAACCCTAACCCTATAGTAAGTACATGTAGTTGCTTAATATTACTCAGTACTTAAATATATAATTAAACTGTGGCAATGACACCTTAAAATAAAGTGTAACCGGGTAGGATTAGGAATTGGTTGAGGGTTAGTTGCATGTAATTATGCATCATTTACCAAGGCGTCATATATTGACGCTTTTGACATTTCGTCTACATCGAACGCACATGGCACCCTTTAGCGTCAATATGAGACGCAGATAGAAATGGGCCAGAAGGCGCCTCCTAGCGGTCTAACCCTATCCCTACACTATACCTAAACCTACCCATAACCGAACAAAGCTCTGCGTCTCATATTGACGCTAAAGGGTGCCATGTGCGTTCGATGTAGACGAAATGTCAAAAGCGTCAGTATTATGACGCCCAAGGATGAGAATGCGTTGGATATTACTATAGAAACTACATGCAACATATGTAACAAAGACACTGTAAAATAAAGTGTTACCTAAAGCTGTTCTCATTTACATATTTCCTGTCAGACATCAGTATGATATAGTGACTAACTACATGTTATCCAGCAATCCACAAAGCCGCTAAAATGGTAAAGAAAAGACGTTAATCTAGTGACAAAGTTGCTAAATTGGCAACACTGTTGCTATGAGGTCATTTCTGGGTACTTGCGAGGGTTTTCTGTATGTTTGATTTAAGTCTCTATGATATTCTGGAGTCTCTCCCTTGAAAATCTAAAGGTTTTTTTTTATTTTATTTTTACCCATTTTATTAAATGAAAGTTGCAAGAATTAATTATTTATTTTTTTTAAATTGAAAAGTAAGAGCACATTTATAAGCTACATAATCTGATAACAAGAGCTCAGGATGGGTTGAAGCAAGAACGAGGAATTAACATATCCAGTTCAACTGCTTTAACAAGACGAAGTGGAGATACTTTGTATGGCTTTACTGTTTCATACCACCTTATTGTTTTGTTTGACCTCAATGGTCACCATCAAGTCAGCTTAAACTACACTAAATCTAAAACACTGCTTTGTTAGTGCAAGTGAACAATGGGTTTCTTATGTCTCTAACCGGTTTTTCTGTGAGAGCTGCAGAGGATTATTGCACTTATAGTCGGCTAATGGTGCCGAGATGCCTTCGCACTCCCGCATACGTCTGGATTTATGACAGTTGAGGGTATTTCCCAGCATACGCTCATGGTTCAGGTGCAGGCTAAATGCTGATATTTACAATCAGGACTTTGTTTGAACACTTCAAACTGCAGTTCAAAGCAGAATTCCTGGTGTGTCGGAGGACCTGGAAGCAAACGGGGCTGGAGGATTGAAAGGGCTGAAATTACACAGGTCACTCAGGACAGAAGTTACTAAATGTTTAGGAAATTCCAGATGGGCAAATTTAAGAGGTTGGAGAAGCTGGAGTTTAAATGATACAAATATAAATCAGTCAGTGAAAGAGTTTGCCAGGCCAGTTGATATGGCAGTGTCTTAAGACTATAGGCGGCATGACTGAGTGTAATACAAAGTACGTCTTGTGTTAACTCTGTTTTTTTACCACTTGGAATTCATTCAGTTTTTTTTTGTTTTCTTGTCTGGTAGGTATTTCAGATAATTTGCTCTTTACAACTTAATCTTGGTTGTAAATCAGATGTCTCCAGGGTTCAGGCCTTGTTCCAGCAATATACTTATTTACTTCTCTGCATCTTGGGCAAATCATAACAAGGCTGTACAGATAAAGCAATAAAACAATGCAATCTCCATAATTATACCAGAAGCAACTGTCACGGAAGTAAAAAGAAAAGAAAAAAAGAAAAAGATGGGCTGTACATTAAAAGGGTAACTCTCGCCAAAATGTCTTTTTGTGAATCTACCCGAGGCAAACTTTCGTGTAAAAGCATAATTAGAATGGAAACGCCACTTTTAAGTTTGACCGTATTTTCGTTTTCGGTCAGATTGCCTTGTGAATGGGAGTGTTTGGGGCTTGACTATGATAGCATCAAAAATGGCTATTTTTAAAACACTAAGAAGGCTCGACACAACATGAAACTTTGCTGGAAGTCTCACCAGGGGCTCTACACATGAACTCCAGCATTGAGAACATTGTTTGTGTACACAGAGTTTACTAAAGAGAAAGGTTTTGAACAACTCACTGTGTTTCCGTTCGCCGGCATTTTGTCAGTCAAAAATAGTCGATCTCCGAATGCGAATGAACTGACTCTGAATTTTAATATTGCTTCTTATATGAGGATCATTTTTCAAATACAAGGTCAATATTGATTTTCACTAACGACAAAACAACACATTATCCGTGAATTTATATGGAACTAAGCTTTAGGAGCTTTCCATCTTTACTCTCTTCCCTGTTACGTTGCATTCGGAGATCGACTATTTTTGACTGACAAAATGCCGGCGGACGGAAACACAGTGAGTTCTTCAAAATCTTTCATTTTAGTAAACTCTGTGTACACAAACAATGTTCTCAATGCTGGAGTTCATGTGTAGAGCCTCTGGTGAGACTTCCAGCAAAGTTTCATGTTGTGTCGAGCCTTCTTAGTGTTTTAAAAATAGCCATTTTTGATGCTATCGTAGAAGTGCCCCAATCACTCCCATTCACAAGGCAATTTGACCGAAAACAAAAATACGGTCAAACTTAAAATTGGCGTTTCCACTCTAATCATGCTTTTACACGAATGTTTGCCTCGGGTAGATTCACAAAAAGACCCTAGGTTGCATTTTGGCGAGAGTTACCCTTTAAAAGGATAGTTCACCCAAAAATGTAATTTCTCAAGTTGTTCCAGACCTGTAAGAATGTGCGTAACCAGACAGTTGACGGTAGTCATTGACTTCCATAGTATGCAACAACAACAAAATCCTATGAAAGTCAATGACTACCGTCAACTATCTGTTCACCCAACAGTGTTCAAAATATCTTCTTTTGTGTTACGCAGAGGAAAGAAATTCATACAGGTTTGGAACAACTTGAGTAAATGGTGACAGAATTTTCATTTGTGTGTGAACTATCCCTTTAACACTTCTTTACCCAGGCATTGGTGCCCTCCTGCTGTTCCCAAAATCTCTCTGGCCGACACACTTCCCGGCAGTTTCCTGGTCAGCAAAGCCAAAACAAACCCCCTCCTACCTCTCTATTGTCAATGCTTCATTCTTCCCATTATGCCAAGTGACTCGTAAAAACAGAACTGCCGGTGTGATTGCCAGAAGCAGGTTTAAAAGAACTTTAGGGCAATTACGGGACACCAATGAAAAGCCCCTCTATGGGGATTGATGGGAAATTATGCATCCAGAGGGACGAGGAGGGGCAAATGACGGGCACATTAATCCATAACTTAAGAATTAAAAATACAGGGATGACAAAAAATTCATTTATTGTAACCCTGTGATACTAACTCTCCCTAAATTTATAAAGCTTCTGCATCATTAGAGGAATTTAAGTTTAGAATGGCAAAAAAATACAACATAGATATATTTTCCATTTAAATGCAAGAATACATCGCAAACTAGCAAGTGTACAATTTTAAAGAAGCATTTGATTATTACGTCTAAAAAATATCCATCATAAATGTTGAATTATATAGATATGAATAACAAATAAAGTTGAATTCTGAATTTTGACCTAAAAGGAAAAAATAATATGTAATTTATTTCCACAAAAGCTATGTTTCCATCAAACTATTTGTATACGCATTTTAGGATATCGCATTAAAAAACGCTGGATGGGAAACACCAAGGTTTTCATACATTTTGAAAACGTGCATAACACAATTAATGTGTTCAACTGAGGCGGATACATCTTTTATCCGATAAGACATGGCCATAAATGGAAATACATTTGTTGAATAAATCCCTCGATCCGCAACAAAAACCTCAGGTGACTTTCCCTCAACAGTGGATGTGATTGGATAACTGGACTAACCAGCAAACCAATCGCATCACAGCATCTCAAATGTTGGTGTGATCATTCTGAAATGCCTGAGTCAAAGTCTGTCATCAGAATGATTTGGTTTAATTCCTCCCAGAAGCATCCGAACGCAAGAGAACATGACAGCGTTTATTGAGTTTCTTCTGCCGCTCTGAGACGCAAGTCATTTATGATGGAGGGGAAAAAAGAGCCACAGTTTCTTCCCCAATTCCATTTTTATTACAAATATTTTGTGGCAATTTCCCACGAAGTGACGATTTTGTTCTTTTGAACACATGGGAAGGAAACGCTGCTTTATTCGCAAATGTTTTATGCGATTTTCCAATTTTGAGCAGAAGTTAAATTCACAACTTTGGATGGAAACACAGCTAATGACAGTGGAACAGAAAATCTGAGATTAGCTGTTCAGTGTCATTCAGAAAGCCTGAGTCAAAAAAAATTAATAATAATTTGGGGCACAGCTGTGGTGTGAACATATAGATCTAATTCTAAATAAATCAAACAATGTTTACGGTCAAGTGTATACCCCAGAGTAAAGAAGTGAATGACACACCACCAATACAAATCTGCTGATTAGCCTGTATCTTGATTAGACTGTCTCTACTTGTCTATGGTTTCACTTGTTCATTCATTTAGTGTTATTCTTTTGACTTTACACAATTCAAACAGTTCAATAGTCCCACTATGATATTAGGTTACAATGCCTTTTAAACCTGACGCTTTTTAATAAAGTGTGGGTTGCACCGCGGTCGAAACAAGGTCACACAAAAACGTGGAATATAGCAGGATTATGCGTCGCATGAATCATTAATCTAAGCCTAAACAAGACATCACCACAGGCTGAGATGTTTGCTGTCTAGACTGCAGCCTCGATTCTCCGAAGCCCGGTGAAACTTAAACTGAGCGTGCTTTGATCTCTCCAGTTTTCCCATGGCTAACGTCAGATGTTCCAGCCGAGAGCTTCGACCACTGTCTCAGCCACCTCACCACAATTAGCTGCTCTTTCCTCAATGGCCAGAAAAGCCACTAATTAAAGTGAGAAGCAGTAAAGCTGTAGAGTGCTGCTGTGGCAGTGTTAGTGTTTGACGGAGGTTAATTAGAGACATGTATAGCAGACAGGCATCCCTTAATCAAGCTTAAATAAAGGCAGATGTGCTTTACTTTCACTCTCATTCTGCTTTTTAGAAGACATTACATTTTAGTTTCGGTTATAGAAAAAGAGGTTTGTAAAGAGGGTGTCAATGTGATGAATTAACATTAAGGGCCCTATTTTAACGATCTAAGCTCATGGTCTAAAGCGCACGGCGCAAGTTCACTCAGGGCGTGTCCGAATCCACTTTTGCTAGTTTAACGACGGGAAAAATGGTCGGCGCTCCCGGCGCATAGTCTAAAAGGGTTGTCCCTATTCTCTTAATGAGTAATGGGTGTGTTTTGGGATTTACGTGTGTTAAACCAATCAGTCTCATCTCCCATTCCCTTTAAATGCCAGTTGCGCTCGCGCCATGGCGGATTCGCTATTTACATGACGGAATTTGATAGTGGAAAGACCGAACGCGTCTCCAGAGCACAAACGGATCTGCTCGTGCGCGAGGTTAAAGACCATCTACGGGACAAGCCGGATTCCACCATATCTTTATGTACACAATAATAATCTTTTACATTGTAATCCTTTTATTTAAAATATTTGGCACGTTTGTGTGCTGCTGTGTGTCCCTGTGTGTGTAATAAGCAGAGTGTACGCGCGTTGTGGACCCGCCTATAGGCGCACATTACTAACGTGCTCTTTAAATAACAAAAAAATATATATTGCACCATTGACTTTAGACCAGGTTTCAGTTGGTCAATGGTTCAGTCTATTTATGTTGCAACAAAATAGCAACGCGCCAACAATGCGCCAGAACACACCTCGTTTTCAGACCAGCACGCACGCCCATGAGCGGACAAATGGGCGCAAATGCATTTGCTATTTAAACAACGTGGCGCAGGACGTGAAAATGATAACTGCGTCGGGCTGAAACTAGCAAAAAACACTTGCATTGCGCCAGATGTAAGATAGGGCCTTAAATGAGTCAGTAAATTGGATTTTAAAAGGGATAGGGTCCTAAATGAGTCAGTAAAAAACAGAAATTGGATTTTAAAAGGGATAGTTCACCCAAAAATTCTGTCATCATTTACTCACCCTCAGGTTGTTTCAACCCTGTATGAATTTCCCTCTTCTGCTGAACACAAAATAAGATATGGGTAACCAAACAGTTGATGTTGGGTAGACTGAACAGTTGACCCCATTGACTTCCATAGTATAGAAAATAAATTATTATGGAAGTCAATGGGGCCCATCAATTGTTTGATTACCAACATTCTTCAAAATATCTTCTTTTGTGTTCAGAACAAAAATGAACTGGAGAAGATTTCCTCATCAAAGAAGGCGGAGCCCCAGAGCCACACCATTCTATTACATACATAACCCCCACTTTTTTTTTTTTGTAAAGTTCACTTTGGCAAGCTGTTTCAAACTCCTTAAAACAAACTCCAAATCAACTTCCTTTTGACCTGATTTTGTTCTAAAAAATGTCACACCAGATCATTCTTTGATTTCGCCTGAAACATATCAGTGCTTTAATTGCTAATTGATGTCTGGCTTCGTAAATGCAAATGTAGAGGGGGAAGTACCGACACTTAATCATAAACTTTCCACCAAATTGTGCAAGTGAATGGTCTGGTTAGAGGAATTATGTAAGACTGGAATGAAGTATGCTTTTTGGCCCTCTTCACAACATGCTGAATCACTTTGGGTCACTGTTACATTAGACTACAGGATTGGCTGTGCTCAGTCTGAAAATCAAGCATTGTTAAGGTTCCCCAACTAACGATGGACAAACTACATCACAACTGTAAAAAAAAAAACTTTGTAGAACAAAACCTTATTGTAATGAACAGTCTTTTTGAGTTTTGAAGGATCTAAGGATTCTCAATTGCAACATGTGTGTTACTTTAAGACAACAACCATACATCTAGTTTTATTTGCTTTGTTTTTATATGATCTAACTTCATTTATGTATTTGTCATTTATCATTTAATCATTTATTCACCATTTTATTATTATTATTACTCATTTATGTAATGTTATGCTATTATATGACTATATTTCCTATCTGTTGTTGTTAAATCCGATTGTGAGATTCCAAAGGGTAGGGATGTCAATTTTCACAAATTCCCATGATCGATCGTCGTTTAAATTAACGATCAATTAATCGATTAATCGTTAGCCTTAATACTGCGATATGCGTCTACTGCAGTGGCTATAACAGCATGACAGGGTCTGCAAATGCTGCTCAAAACGCTATATGTTGCTATATGTAAAATGTTTCGATGTGATTGATAATTAAATTAGTTATTTAATAATAAAATATAACTACTAATACAACGTGTCACCAACGCCGCCTCATATGCGGTGAGAATGTGTGACTGTTGTGGACGCGCTCTTCCTGGAACAACTGCACGCGCTGAATGAATCTGCTACCGTTAAACTGGAGCACTTTGCTAGCACGTTATTTATCTAAAAGAAATGCGTCCTATATGAGATTAATCAGGTATATTCAAAATAAACATAATATTACAAATTATATCTGCACAAAATGACGCAAATTCATGCACAAGTGAACTTGAACTAAGTTACGTGCCATTCATTCAGAACTACTCATGTTGTGGACGTGCTCTTCCTGGAGCAACGCGACACGGCAACTAAACCCAAATAATTCACAATGTTTTATTACAATATTGTTCTCTTTATAATGTTATGTGATATTACAGTCTCAATAGTTTATTAGTCGTGCACTGCCGTTTGAGCTGCGCGCGCTGAAGCTGACGCTTTACTACAGAGTTCATTCTTAACCAAATGCATCCAATATGAGATCAATCAGATATAGATAGGCCTACAGAAAATAAACAGTATTACAACTTACATTTGCACAAAACAAAAGCCTGCGAATGCACACGCAAACTTATAGTCATGATGAAGGTGTAAAATGGTCCCAAACATAACTCCGGCGCGCTCGCTTTACATGTTTCGCGGTTGAGCAGCACGCACACGCATGAAGACCTGCTTAATCGATGATCGATAAGTTGTATCGATTAAATGTATTATCGACAATTAATCGATCGTCGATTAATCGTTGACATCCCTAAAAGGGATGTTTGTCTTCATAAGTAAGAGATAACAGAGAATGTCTCCATTTCAAGGTTTTTAACATCACATGCAGGACAAGGTTGTGACGCAGTAATTTTCCATTGCTTTTCCATTGGGATAATAACACTTGTTGGATTTGTACTGGTCAGACGAAGTCCGAACACTGAAACATATGCAATTAAGATTACAGGTAAAACTTAGGGTCCAATTCTCACAATTAACTTTAGTTGCCTATTAGCATGTATATTACTAGGGTATTGGCTGTTTATTAGTATTTATAAAGCACATATTAATGCCATATTCTGCATGACCATATTCTACATCTCGTAATAATACCTAAACTTAACAACTACTTTACTAACTATTAATAAGCAGTAATTAGGTGTTTAATGAGGCAAAAGATAATAGTGAGATTTGCACCCTAAACTAAAGTGTGACCAGATTATTCAATGAACTGCTCTTTTGATCACATCGTCTCATGTTTCTGCTCTTTCCTGGCTTTCTCAGTCAAACTCTCAGGCTGATTAACACGAGTTTTGGGCACCAGACACGACTTGCTGCTGACAGGTTTTACCGGTTTTGGATTACAGACAAAACAAATATCTTTTGACAGGATCGAGTGTTGGATCTGATCTTTTTAGACATGAAGATCCGATCTAACAGTTTTCAGCCAGCCAATTGTCAGCCTGCTCATTGTTCAGTGCCGGGGAGCTGCTTCAGTCATGCATGTCCTCCTGTCTATTTGAACGGGTTAAGAACAACATTTCTAAAACCAAGCTTACTTTTCAATAATGTCATATGAATATATTTAGATCACAGTTTAGATATAAGGTCCAATTCTCACTATTAACTATGACTTTTGTCTCAATAAACTCCTAAATACTGCTTAATAATAGTTAGTAAGGTAGTTGATAAGTTTAGATATTGGCTGGGAATAAGAGATGTAGAATATGGTCATGCAGAATAAGGCATTAATATGTGCTTTATAAATACTAATAAACAGCCAATACCCTAGTAATATGCATGCTAATAAGAAACTAGTTAATAGTGAGAATTGGACTCTAAACTAAAGTTTTACCTCTTGTTCTTCTTTACCTCAAATCAAGCAAAAAAAAAAAAAAAAAAAAATAATAAGTAATTTTCAGGTTCAAGCTAATGTGCATAAATGTTCTAAAGTAAGGACTGAGCGCATGTAAATAGCAATGAAAAATAAAAATCATGGGTTTGATTCCCAGGGAATGCATTAACTGAAAAATAAAAAATAAAACACAGCATTGAATTTTTCAGTCTCATTTTTAAGTGTTAACACAAATTATTCTGACCCTTCATGCTTTTCTAAACTGGTATTTGGTACAGATATCTGTTTGCCGGCTCTGTACTGTAGTGCACTCTCTGACCTTCATCAAGGAAAAAGCCAAGGCTTGAGGCTCTCGGGTGCTCAGGTGCCGTGTGAATGAAAAGCATCTGAATGAAATTGCTACAGCCGCTGCTCTTTAGAGTTCGCTGAGTCATATTGTGTTTCAAACAGTGATATCTCAGCTAGCCAAATCAAACTTGTGATCTTTGTGGTAGCAACACAATCTCTGCATCGTCATAATGTTATAAGTGCGTTTACTTCAGAAAATCATATTACAAAGCCAATACTGAGAGCAGAGAGGAGCCTCAGGGCATCTCTATTGTTAATGGTGTATTGCATTGGAAATATGCTTTTGTCATATTTGCCTAAAATATGAAAGAAGTCTTATTTGCATTTATGCACTGCACATCAAGACAGGTTTGGCGACAAATGTCACTGGTCTGTATATCTTGTGACAGATCACTGATTACATGTCTTCATAACTCATATTTGAATGTACACAAATTAAACTTTGGTCTGTCAAGCGTTTGGCTTCATCGGAAGCACACAAGTCATATAAAGTACAGTTGCTGCTTTATTGTATGTTTTCAACACTTTTAGAGCTTCATTCTACAAAATTTGATGTAAAATGTTGATAAATGATCACAGAAATGTCACTTTTGGGGAAAATGTAATAGCGATCTCTATTAATGTGTCTGTAATAAGACAGATATTTACAAAATTAAAACTTACGAACTTAAAATAAAAATAAAACTGTGAAAGGAAACTACATTATTTGACTTTACTCCAAAAAAAATAAAAATAGAAATGATGAGAAGACTCTGGTAACACAACTTTTCACACCGTAATAAATCTTCTGGTGTCAGCGTTTCACGTAAACTCACCATTCGGGGCATGGAAACAAAATGGTGGTTAGCAGCTAATAATACTAAGTTGTGACAGACTGTAAACAAGCCCAAGTTTTGCTGAGACATCAGGAATTCCTCACAGGAGTGTGAAAACTGTGCGATATTACATGTAGCTGGAAAACAAGCCAGTGTCCGGCATCTGAAAGCTGGTCATGTGAAAATCAGAATCACCAAATGTATAACAGTGAGAAAGAGTGTGGATATATTTGTTGTCAGCTTAGCAAACATGCTAATATCAAAACGCCAATTGTGTCCTTATAACGTGGCTGTTTGGGAACAGACTTGGCGAAGGGAGTAATGAAAGATAATCATAATCATGCTAATGTTAGCATATTGTTTGTTGCTGTTCATGTATAAAGTGCATATCATGTGATGTTGATGAACATGTATAATAGGGCTGCACAATATATCGAAATTATTGAAATATCACAAATGTACAGTAGTGTGCAAAAGTCTTAGGTATGTTAATATCACCCCCGCACCCCCCAAAAAATGGTTTTAAGTCAGTTATTTATATCTTTTGCTGTAGTGTGTCAATAGGAAATATCAGTTTACATTTCCAAACATTCTTTTTGCCATTAATTGTAATAATCCAGTGAGATTTGTGTATGCTCAAGGAGTCTGACAACAGCCGGTATGATCTGATCTCACCATCATCGAGTCCGTCTGTGATTACATGAAGAAACAGAACAAACTGAGACAGACTAAATCCAGAAGAACTGCGGGAACGTCTCCGAGACGCTTGAAGAAACCTTCCTGCAAAGCTACAGGACTGGGAAAAGTAAGTGTTAAAATGCTGTAAAGTGAGAATGCTTTCAAAAATAAAATCACAAATTGAATTTATTTATGATTTAACTTCTATTAACTAATTCAAATCAATATATGGTGTAACGACCCTTTGCGTTTAAAACGGCTTTTGTCCAGGTACACTTGCGCATAGTTTCTCAGGGAGCTTTGCAGGAAGGTTTCTTCAAGCGTCTCGGAGACGTTCCCGCAGTTCTTCTGAATTTAGTCTGTCTCAGTTTCTTCATGTAATCACAGACAGACTCGATGATGGTGAGATCAGATCATACCGGCTGTTGTCAGACTCCATGTGCATACACAAATCTCACTGGATTATTACAATTAATGGCAAAAAGAATGTTTGGAAATGTAAACTGATATTTCCTACTGACACACTACAGCAAAATATATAAATAACTGACTTAAAAACCTTTTTTTGTGTGTGTGTGTGTGCGTGTGTGTGTGTGTGTGTGTGTGTGTGTGTGTGTGTGTGGGGGGGGGGGGGGGGGGGTGCACAGTGCTGTATATATCGCAATATGCATATCGCAACGGCTTGCAATAACTGTGGTCATGAACAAAAGACAAAGAGAAAATCACTCGCTGCTCTTGGCTGAATAACTTTTGTAGCTTTAATAAGAATCAGTATTTAACACGTGGAACACGTATGTAGGTTATATCATTCTAAATATATTTTAAAGATATTTATTTTACACACTTTAAGCATTATCGTATCGCATATCGAATATCGCATTATTTAATAAGTTAGTGCATTTTTCTTCAATATCGTGCAGCCCTAATGTATAATATATCACAACTAAAAACGTTCAGTATCTTACTTACATAACTCAAAGTCTCCCGCCACCTAGTTTTTAAATTAATCACAAGGACTCTCAAACTTGTGGTCTTTGTGGTAGCAACACAATCTCTGCCTGGTCATAATGTTAAAGTGCTCAAACTTGAGGAAATCATATTACAAAGCTAACACTAAGAGCAAAAAGAAGCATCAGGGCATCTCTTGGAATTTGCAGAATGAGTTGCATCTCCTGTGTGCTTCCTAGTTGCTGACTATGTACAGCGTTTCAAATCATTTTCTAATGAGGTTTTGTAACACATAGGAAGCTGTCTATACAGGCAGTAGACGGCAAGGCAGCTCACTAGGTTTTGGAACAGAGCTGGATATTAAGGTGTGAAAGATCAGGACGCAAGAGCTCTTTGTTGATCTTGAGTCTCTCACACGGTAATGTGAAAATGATCGGCTTGCAGGAGAGGCACTGACAGACAGACTGAACCAGCAGAACCGTCTGGGAAGGATGAAAGCAAATAAGATGAGCAAGCCAGAGTAAGAGCATATTAAACAAATTAATGCCGTTTTTGGACATTATGTTTGCCAATGATGTGGCGTACTAATATCCCCGGGCCTTTTGGATCATTCATGTTTGGTTACACAAAAATCCAGTTTAGTGCAGAATAAACAGGATGAAGAACAAGACAGAGGGATCCTGGCTGCAAACCAGTGAAGGAAAAATATCCCAGGAGAAGAAACCGAGCGGCTGCACACACAGCCACACACACACTCGAGCCACAGCGATGAAGCTTAAAGACGCAAAGCAAACACATGGGCAGAGCGAAGCCCTGGCAGCGCAGAGGTGCTTCCCCCCTCGTGTTTTCAAGAGACGGTGAGCAATAGTCACCGTCTCACAGACTCTGACATAAGCAGGGGATTTTTTTTTTTTTTTCTTAAAAATAGCCTGGAGCACAGCTTTAAGCAATCAACACCGTCCAGACAAATCTAGACCACGTCTTGCACAAACTCTGTGTCTCACTTTTGCAAACATCATCTCTGAGGAACAAACCCATATGATGAATCCTGATTATTATTGGTCAATACTGAGTAATTTAACAATGCATTTAGCATTGAGATGCCAGCAAGTTTAGCCTATGGATAGAATAGAATGGAATGGAATGGAATGGAATGGAATGGAATGGAATGGAATGGAATGGAACGGAACAGATGGAATAGATGGAATAGATGGAATAGAACAGAACAGAACAGAACAGAACAGAACAGAACAGAATAGAATAGAATAGAATAGAATAGAATAGAATAGAATAGAATAGAATAGAATAGAATAGAATAGAATAGAATAGAACAGAACAGAACAGAACGGAATGGAATGGAATGGAATGGAATGGAATGGAACGGAACGGAACGGAACAGATGGAATAGACAGAATAGAATAGAATAGAATAGAATAGAATAGAATAGAATAGAATAGAATAGAATAGAATAGAACAGAACAGAACAGATGGAATAGATGGAATAGAATAGAACAGAATAGAATAGATGGAATAGATGGAATAGAATGGAACAAAATAGAACAGAATAGAATAGAATAGAATAGAATAGAATAGAATAGAATAGAATAGAATAGAATAGAATAGAATAGAATAGAATAGAATAGAATATACTGCAACATTACAATGGTCAGTGGAACTTGCCTTTGTGGTTTTCACACAATGTCACTATAGAAAAACAGCATTAATTTATAAAATGGATATAGTAAAAACAATCAAGGAAATACAATTATGGCTCATTATGACTTGTTTCTTATGGGGTTTGAATCAGCAGCCTATGAATTGTTTGTAATAATACATTTGCTAAGTCACCCACTATGAAGAAGAGTGTTTAACAACACATCCTGTGATTTGAGAGGAAGAACAACAGACCTGAATGCTGTGGATCTGTGAAATGTCTCAAGTGCACATGAAACAGTCTGCTGGACTACATCTCTGACCACCAACTCTTCAAACATTAATAGAGCTTTAACACATAACTTCGGGATTAGATTTGTTGCATATTTCCAAATAAACAGATTACAATCCACAAATAAGTGTAACAAATTTACAGATAAAATAACGAAGTCCACAAATATATGTTAGGACAATTAATTCACTAATAAATAGAGTAAGATTTGGACATAAAATACATGTACAAATATATTTTTATCTCACAAACCATGTTACGTTAGAGTCATCGAGATTGTTTAAAATATTGAATTTATTATTATCTCCATATTATCTCCATTTTCATTTTAGTTATAGTAATTTTGTTGTGTGTTTTTGTCATTTTTATTATTATAATTTTTTTAATGTGTCTCTATATTGTTTTTTTAATAAATTTTTCTAAATGAAAATGAAATATTGCTTTGACAAATAGCTGAAATAATAAATTAATTTTACATTTTATTTCAATTAACAATTATTTATTTCAAGTTCCACATTTCTTTTGTGGTTTTAGTTTTAATTAACTATGATAACCCTGATCGCAGCAGACATTTATGAATCACAGCTTATGCATGTATGACTCACTGTACGCATTGTGGATTTTAAAACATTTCTAGCATTGCACACAAATCTCAAGTCAATCAGACAACAATATTTGTAAATCTCATTATATTTATTTGCGAATTTAATAATCTTTTTGTTTATTTATTTTATTTGCAACTTCGAAAAATAGATTTTTTTTTTTTTGTGGAAACATTTAAAATTCGAACCCCAAAGATACCACAATCGCCAAGCACGCGGCACACTGTGTGTGTAGAGATACACAGTGGCTCTTTATGCCAAAAATGATGTTCGGTGAACACAACAAACAAATAAATCAACAACATGCCTTAATAAAGAACAAATGACTGTTCTTTTTGAGTGTGTTGTGAGAGCAGTGAAGCCTCTGGTGCTAATTGTGCAATCCTAAAAGCGGCACCAGAAGAACGGCAGTGTTAAGTGCAGACGCAACGCTTATGTAATTCACCAACACCCTCTCTTCAGAACGCTGGAAGCCCCGCGGGTCAAATCTGGCTGCTGAGTCGACCACGCACATCGATACCAGCCATCAGATTTAACTAACTGCACTAAAGGAAGTTAAAAAGATATCTTCAAAGATATCAATCATAACAGAGCCATTGTTCTGTCTTCTTGGGTGTATTTCTGTACAACCGAGGTTTCAGCCTGCAGCTAGCACATTTTTGGTTCACTGGAGATTTTAGATGTGTGTGTGTGTGTGTGTGTGTGTGTGTGTGTGTGTGTGTGTGTGTGTGTGTGTGTGTGTGTGTGTGTGTGTAAGAATGACCCTAATGCAAGCATAAACACTTCACTAAAACACGACTATTTATATATGTCAGGCTTTGTTAAAATTGGTCTCTCTGAACATATAACATCTACAACGATGCATGATATTGCTGTGATGTTGTCAATCTCTTGTACATTTCTGTCCTCTTACTACTATTTATAACCATAATATGTGTATAGTCCATCTACTGTACTTAACTACTCTTCTGTATCACAATATTGATATAAAAGCTCTATATTCAGAATACAGGATAATAATGGCAGCATATAATTATAATCTTAACACACACCGGGAGTTCAGATGGTTCGGGAAGGAAGTCGGCATCTTCTCCGAAGATAAAGTCAGGGGGCAGTTCTGGGTCACTGGCATTAAAGATGATGTCCCCTGTAAGAAGAAAAGAGTTAATCACAGAGATAATAACTTCATAAACCATATGAAACAAAACACTTCAGAGTTAATTTGAATCTAACCAAACATGCCAAGTGTTAACACACCCATAATTAAAGAGATCTGCACTTTAGATGTCTGTATTTAATATTCACACATGCTCCTTACAGATCCATGTACGCTTTTTTATGTAAAAGATAAAGGTTGCATGGATGTTTACCAATGCAAGATCCTATTAGAGCGAACAATCAATGTCGGTATCAAAGACTATTTTGAGTCCATGGCCTAATGGCACTTGTGTTGAGACCCTGGAACTCTAAACTCTCAAAGAGCAATGAAGTACTAATGGACATTAGCTATGGGAATAATGCTCTTCTGATATAAATGTTGTTGGACTGGTGTTTCTATTATGATGGGCTTTATCTGTGTGCTGGAGGTAAACATTATGAATGCTGGGATTGATCGGGATCTTTCAATAGCTGTGTTTCAATCCACCTGTTTTTAAGCGTATTTTGGGATATCGCATAAAAAAATGCAGTATAAATGCGTATAAAAGAACGTATGCCATCAATTGAGGCGGATACATCTTTTATCCGATGATGGAAACACATTTGTCGAATAAATCCCTGGATCCGCAACAAAAACCTCAGGTGACGTTGCCTCAAAAGTGGATGTGATTGGATAACTGGACTAACCAGCGGACCAATCACATCACAGCATCTTAAATGTTGGTGTGATCATTCTGAAATGCCCGAGTCAAAGTCATGTGCAAGGACAAAGCACATGAACAAGCTTTCATATGCGATACCTTTCAGGGAACAAAGATAGGTACAAAAAAGGTACCTCTCCAGAGCATGTCAAAGTACATAGGCTGTTTATTTCTTTATCATTATTAAGCACCGTGGTAACACTTTATTTTACAGCGTCCTTGATACACGTTACATGTATTATTATAGTAATAACAGTAATTTATGCATAATCACATTCAACTGACCCTATACCAAACCCTGATCCTAACCCAAACCCTACATATTGTTAATTAATATTACTCAGCACTTAACTGTATAATTACAAGGACACCTTAAAATAAAGTGTATAACCAGCATCAATTATACGTCAAAGGTTTTTAGCATTGTAAAGGATTGAATATCTGCTAAAAACCCTCTCTTTTTTCTATGTGGGTTCCTTTCCTTCTCTATTTGGGCAATGTGTGGACCGCCCTGAGTCATAGTGAGTGGCAAGTCCTGCATGAGAGAACACACAATCCCTATATTGTATACCCCACAAAGTCCAAAGCATCATCACATCTCATCGCCACCAACAGACAACGGTGGGATGTGTAGGAATAGCTGGAGGATGATGATGATGAGAAAGAAAAAGAAAAAAAAAACTTTCGTTGTGTGCGCTGCATACACTATATGTCTTACAATGGGGGAGGAAAGGAATTATAATTAAGTTTATAGCCGTGATGCTGTCCAGGGGTTGGGTGGGGATGTGCACAGATAGCCATATTAATCATAAAGTCATATTACTTGATTATTATTGTTATTGTTTGGAGGGGAGTGGGGGGACGAGAGAAAGGGTAAAAGATGTTAAATTACTGAATACCTTAAAACACTCAACACCCCCAAAGAATATACATTTTAAATGATAAGGTCTTTCTTTTCTTTTCTTTTCTTTTCTTTTCTTTTCTTTTCTTTTCTTTTCTTTCTTTATCCTTATTTTTTTCCCCTCTCTCCTCATCTGGTCTTATATTGTCATTTATCTGTGTTTTGTTTTTGTTTGTTTTTTTGGTTGACGTGTGTATTTTGTAAAGTTTCTGTATGTATTTCTGTATGAAAAAAAAAAAAGAAGAAGAATATCTGCTAAAATATGTCATTTTTATATTTTTTTTCAATCATTAATTCTGTCATCATCTACTTGCTCTCATTAAGTTATGTGCAAAAATGGTGCTAAAGTTCTTGTCTCATGAATACCTCAGGTGAAAAAGTAAAATTAATGATTAAAACTATTCAAGATAATATTAATGAAAGCTTCTAACTAATGATGTAAAGCTCAGTCTGCTTCACATGGGTGTTGTATGGCAGCGGAAGATGTGGTAGCGCACAAGTCTCTTCTGTTTCTGGTCCTTCTTTGGCTTTTAAGAGCTTAACAATTGGTTGAAATTCCCTTTCGATGTACGTAAAAACCAAATAACTCAAATATCATCCATGTTTCATGTTACTTTGTTTCAAAGCATTGTTTTTTTGTAGCTTAGTTCCTCTCAATAACTGAAGATTTCACCATATTCAAATAATAGGCTGCATATTTCTATTTATATACTGTAGCCATTCTGTTTCTCTTTTTCTTTCTTTCTTTCTTTTCCATGGATAAAAAAAAAAAAAACTGAGCAAAACAAACACAAGGCAGTAATTTTCCACAGATGGAGCATTGGGGGAAAAAAGCCTGGATGATGTTTGTCATACATCTGTCACATCTTGGAAAAGCTGTTGCCAAATATATGAAAAGAGATAGCAGTGGAAATGTTGGGCAAATATGCAGCACTTCCCAAATTCACACCCTGAGGGCAGATGAGGAGGGTACTACTGGAGAAACATCGTACCAGCATTGGCAAACTCTTGTGAGGAGCGGAAAGCCGGAGGACTGGGCGCACTTTCTTTGCATGCAAACAACAGACAGTCAGCACTCCTGCCAGAGCAATCACAAGTAAACAATCAGCATTCTTCCTGGAAGTACGGCAACAGAAAAAAAAAAAAAAAAACGAGAGCAGGCAACAGTTATGAAATGCACAACCTGTGCAACTCTCTTCACTTCGCCATGCAATGAAGGCAAAGTGGTTTAAACAAAACACTTCTTTCCACTAGTTCTTATTTAGAAACAGTCAGGGATTTTATTATATTATATATTGTAATGATTTACACTACCGTTCAAAAGTTTGGGGTCAGTAAGATTTTTAATGTTTTTAAAAGAAGTCTCTTCTGCTCACCAAGGCTGCATTTATTTGATTAAAAATACAACAAAAAAAAACTGTAATATTGTGAAAAGAACAGCATTTATCTGAAATCTAAAGCTTTTGTAACATTAAACACTACCGTTCAAAAGTTTGGGGTCAGTAAGAAATTTTATTTTATTTTTTGGGGGAAATAAATAAAATAAATCAATACTTTTATTCATCAAGGATGAGTTAAACTGATCAAAAGTTACAGTAAAGACATTTATAATGTTAGAAAATATTCAATTTTAAATAAATGCTGTTCTTTTGAACTTTCTATTCATCAAAGAATTTAGAAAAAAAATTGTACAAAACCGTTTTCAACATTGATAATAATAAGATTATTATCTTGAAATCACTCTAATATGATGATTTGATGCTCAAAAATAATAAGTTTCTTGAGCATCAAATCATCATATTAGAGTGATTTCTGAAGGATCATGTGACACTGAAGACTGGAGTAATGATGCTGAAAATTCAGCTTTGATCACAGGAATAAATTACAGTTTAAAATATATTAAAATAGAAAACAGTCATTTTAAATTGTCATAATATTTCACAATATTACAGTTTTTTTTTTTTTTTTTTTTTTTTTTATCATCAAATAAATGCAGCCTTGGTGAGCAGAAGAGACTTCTTTTAAAAACATTCTTACTGACCCCAAACTTTTGAACGGTAGTGTATATCACTCATTAGCATACATTAAATAAGCCGGTTCACTTGATTATAAATCAAACCAAGAGCAAAGAAACTATTGCAATTGGTCTTCTTGTTTGCATTGCTGTGATTGGAGTTTTCTACGCTGATCTGTTTCACTGTAACCTTGTGTTATGTGTTGAATCTTGTGCAGAACAAATAGAAAAGAAGACACGTTAGGTTTCGTGACAACAGCAGTCCTGGAATTAATTTTACTATCTGTAAATAAGAACATTGGTTAATAAGTAAAGCAAAGCACTACAAATCTATTTCTATAGTTGGACCACTTCTCTTCTCCATCTACATAACATCACTAGGATCTGTCATTCAGAAACAGGGCTTTTCCTATCACTGCACACAACTGTACCTCTCGGTTCAGCCGGATGATCCGACGGTAGCTGCTCGCATATCAAATGTCTGTGACGAAGGACCATCATCTTCATCTCTTCCTTGCCTACAAAACTGCTTGTGGTTTCGGCCAGCCCAACACTTCATCACAACTTCTCCATTCAGCTAGGCTCATCAACCATAACTTCATCCAGGACAACCAGGAACCTTGGAGTTGTGATTGATGATTTCAGGCCACATTGCTAGAACCTGGTCCTGCAGATTTGCCTTATACAACTTTAGAAGGATCAGGCCCTTCCTATCGGCGAATGCTACACAACTCCTTGTCCAAGCTCTTGTTCTATTCAGACTGGACTATTGTAATGCTTTCTTGGCAGACCTTCCAGCTTACACTGTCAAACCTCTGCAACTGATCCAGAATACTGAAGCGAGAGTGGTCTTTATCGAGCGCACGTCACACCTCTCTTCGGGCCCTTTCACACCTACCTTGTTAGGTCCGGATTTTCTGACTTTTCAGTTTGATCCGAATCAAAATTACAGGTGTGAATCCTCCCCCGGACCACGGCCCGGACCAAACAGACGAAATTTGGTCAGACGAAAAGAGCTAGTATCGGTCCGGATCAAACTGAACAAAGGTTCGTTTCTAGTGTGAAAGCATTTTCTGTATGGTTCGGACTTTCAGAGCATTTACAGGAAGTTCCGGTGGTTCCGCCGTAGCCTAAAACAACGGAGAGAAGAAGACAGAAGATAGCAGGAAAATACATCAGGATTGCTTGACTCTTCCCCTCCTTTCCTGCCATCGACGATAAAATGTAGGACGTTCATTTGGTGAATGTGAACTAGCCTCGAGTATAGTTGGAGCTGCAGGGAGTAATGCCGTGATAATAACAGTATAGTGGCAACGATATGTGTCTGTTCATTCATTCTAGTCAAAGTTACCCACCGAATTGACAACACGCTGACGTCAGACGCACGTCCGTTTACAAACCAGTCAATGTCAAGACGCAGCCCACATAGATGATGACGACAGGACACAAGTATGTCACGTAAAGTTCTTTAGTGCGCTCGCATAATTGCAATGTGAAACCAAACCAAAACTAACCAAATGTATGCAATGTATCAAAACATGAACTTTGGTTCGGATCTTGGCGCAGACTTTCAGGTGTGAAAACGCCCTTCATCAATCTGCACTGGTTGCCAATAGGCCTATGTCACGAAAAAATGTAAGACCGGAAGTACGTCTTTTAGTAGGGATACGGCTCTTCCGGTTAGCTTTTTACAATGGCGGAGTCCGATAGATACCGCTGGACCAAATCTCTCCGCAACCTGCCTGAAGTCACATATGACGATGTGGTTCGGATGGTAAATGAAAACTCTCAAGTGGAAACGTCAAAACTGAGGAAAGGGTACAAGTTCGGGTGTAGCCTGCCATTGCTGTTATAGCTCTAGCCTGCCGTTCGCCAGTAAGGTAAACGTTTCTATGGTAACAGCGAGTTGGACCAATCAGCAGACGTTGCTGCTACGCTTTAGGATTGTGGGTAGTGTAGTTTTTTTTTTTCTTAAAACAAGGTTGATTTCATACGAATTTATAGCTTCTACAGGAGCAAAAACCTTCGTTTCACAACCTCATAGCTCGTGGTCAGTCTACCTCGGATGGTTTAGACATTATGGCTGATAATCTAAATCCTTATCGAGAAATACTGTTGACCGGAAGTTCTGAATCCCTACTCCGCGTTCCGGAAGCAGGAAGTGTGACATAGGCCTATAGCCGCTCGCATCAAATTCAAGGCACTGATGCTTGCCTACAGAACAACCACTGGCTCTGCACCCCTATACCTAAACTCACAACCTCAGACTTGTGTGTCCTGAGAAGCTTGAGTTCTGCAAGTGAACGGTGCCTGGTGGTGTCATCCTCAAAGAGGCACAAAAAAGTGGAGCTTTATGGACCTTTACCTTGACTGTTCCCTGCTGGTGGAATGACCTGTTAACTCAACCAGAACTGCTGAGTCTTTAGCCATTTTCAAGAATGATAGATGCATCTTTTTCGTGAACACTTGACCCATTAATAATAACACTTCTATTCTATTTCTATTGTATCTGTACTGGAGAAAATGAATTCCTCTGATGGTGGGAAATAAAGCACAACACCACAGCAGGTGTACTTCAACATTTAGAAAACAGATGCATCAAAATCATACGATATGGAGTGTGATGATTCGCATAGATTTGTAATTCTGAGGCAAAAAAAAGGCAAGAGTTATGAAAAGATCTTGAGTCAATTGTCAGCTGTCAGCCACCGTCAGTTGCTCAATCAAACCCAGGAGACGATGCCAACACTTAACTCTGCTATCTTTCTTGATTATTTAGAGGCTGAAAAAAGTCTGATGTGTTTCTAATATCTATCCATAATAGATATTATGAATAATGGATGCATCGGTTTTCCAAGAAAATCATTCAGACCTGTTTCTATCTAAACAATACCACACACAAAAAAAAGACTAGGTCTATTTTAATTTATTGGGGGGAAAATCTAAATGTTTAATGGACTACTTCTTGAACAGTGGAGCATGTTATTACTTAACGTAAGAATGTGGATTTAATTCAAATACTGATTACTATGATTTATTGTGGTTAACTGTGACACAGTGTGTGTGTGTGTCGTTCAGTTATGCCTCCATATTTGTACAAAATTAGATTTTCCATTTAAATGTACACTTGAGCTCAGGCCACTAATGCACTCTGATGGTGCACAACTAAAAGCACTGCCTCACGCATGTCCCAAAAATGACCAACAACCAAACTTCTCCAATAACCAACCCATAGTTCTTCTTATAATTATTCAGATCAAACACACATTAAATCACAATATAACAAATAAGTCGATAGCCACAAAAGAAAGAAAGCTTCATGGAGTAAACCTCAATTGCTCATTGCCAGACTACGTGATCAACTCCAGCTCCGAGAAATATGTTCATATGTGGCCTCCGTGAAAAACTGCTTGAGTGTTTGAGTGTCTCATGACTCAGAGCTATAACAGGAACTCCCAATTAAGATCATTGCCAAGTTATAATTACTATCCAACCTCATTAAACATCACTGAGCTGTGGTACTTGAAAGCATTTCAGATAAAACCTCTAAAAGCTCTTCTCAGAAGCTTGTTTCCAAATCAAAAGGATTGTGCTTTCAATGTACCGCCATTACAAATCTTGAAGAATCTGTGTAAAACATTTTATTTGGCCTAACATTTGCAACATGTTCATAGTGTAACGACCCTTGAAAGAAAGTAGTTCTGCCAGTTTATGGGGAAATGAAGACCCCAATTTGCCTCCTTTATTTTGAAATTGATTGTATTGTACACTCTAAAAACAATGTTGAGTTGTTTCAACCCATGTTGGATCAAATATGGACAAACCCAACCACTGGTTTACATTTTTAAATACAATTTTAAACCCAACGGTTGGGTTTGTCCATATTTGACCCAAACATGGGTTGAAACAACCCAGCATTTTTTTTTTTTTGAGAGTATAATACAATCAATTACAAAATAAAGCTAATAAACAGAAGGTACGAATTTTTAGGCCTGGGCTCGCACATGTCAGGAAGTGAAGCTGCATGATTCGGGATAAACTGAGAATCAGGATTTTATCGTTTAAAATAGAGATCATGATTCTGAATAGACAACTAAAAATAACATGTGATTTACTAGAGGTCCTGACAAAATGTTGGTTACTGCAGTCTATTTAAAAAATATATTTAATAAAAAAAAATTATCGAATTGAATGAATGATTCAATGACTCATTAATACTTCACTTGTTTCATAGTCTCGCGAAGCCAAACCTTCAGACTGACGGCAGAAGTTCTGGACTCTATAGAGAGCCTAAGTCCCTCCCCTTCCGGTGGACCACCATGATGGGACCTTATTTCGGAAAAATATTGTATGGTAGTCAATGGCGAGAGACAACAAATATTTTGATCTCGTTTGAATTGTGCCCTGAATTACACATTTTTGTCAATGTTTGTCAATTTAAAAGATACATTTTAATGTCAAGAAAGTCGCAGTTTGATGTAAAACTGTTGAGGTGTAAGACTGTGAAAATACGTAATTACAAAGACTACAAACCCAAAAGGCGCACATGTGACGTCATACCTTTTCTCTCAATGAATGAAGCTAACTTTACTGAAGCTAACGTCTGTCATTTTTTCTATAGTCTTACGTTATAAGACTTAAGTTATAATCGTAACGTTACGCCGTCATGCCTGAGTGTTTTGTACCAGACTGCACACATACGTACATAGTGCGAGACGAGAGATGTAGTTCATTGAGCGATTTTCACATAAAACTAAATGTTACTCTTCTGTTGACTTTCTTGACTTTCATAATTATCTTTTAAATTGACAAACCTCATATGTGTAATTCAGGGCACAGTTCAGACGGAATAAAAAGATAAGTTGTCTCTCGCCATTGACTACCATACATATTTTTTCCGAAATAAGGTCCCATGAGCCGGAAGCGGAGGGGCGGGACTTAGGCTCTCTATCACAGCTTTTCTTGGCCAAGGAACGCCCAAAAGGACGTTTGATTGACATGTAACGCCACCAATCACAGTTCGTTTTGTTCCGCGTCATGTTTAGGGGGCGTGACAATATAATGTCGATGTTCCTACAATAACAGACCGGCGTGCATCTAATAAATTATTCATTCAAGAACGTTGTGCAAGTTTACGGCAATAATGGAGCCGCGAACTTCACATACTTTTGAAATTCCAGCGTTTAGTTGATCCTGGTAAGCGCTCATTGTCATGGTTGTAAACACAACGGCGTTCTTCTTCCACGAGGGGTTTTGGCGTCACGGCATTTGTTTCCAGGCGGACCGATAAAGAACGCGACACACACGTCTCCCGGACATCCTGTAGAATTCAACCAATCAGATCGCGACTTCGAAACTTCTGAAGTGTTTCCAGAAAAGTGTGTGTGAAGCATCATGTTACTTTCAAAAGGTGATTTACTCTATCTTGATTGCTTCCGAATGCATCAATGTTTGGATCCGAACTATTTTTTATCCCAGTACTAATTTGAATTATTGTAAGACAGTAATAATGATACTGTGTGGTTGAAAAGACTGTTTGTGAAGCTGTTTCACACCTATTGAGATACTAAATTGCTAACATGATTCTCATGAACTCAAATACACTCCGCTCATTAAACACAAAATATCACCTCAGCTTTAATAAGGTTTTAATCAATCACTTCATAGCACTTTGATGACAAATTCCAGAGCTGAAGTTTATAAGAACATGTCAGATATTAAAAACAGAGCTACCACAGTGTTTTGCACTTTCCTATCCTTTCTACAGTTTTCTGTACGTAATGAGTATAAAACAACAGCATGATGTATCACTGTGGTTTGAAAATGCAATAAATCAATAATGCGTCACTACACATAAAAAAAAAAACACTATTTCGGCATGTCAGGCAAGAGCTTTGTAGGCTGCAGGAACAACTATTGCAAACCACTATTTCATATATGATCTCTGATCTGTTCATATACTCTAGAAGAGAACTACTACTTACATTTGAGAGTCTCTCCAGCATATGGAATATGAAGTTTAAATCTGTCACAGCAAGGACCAGGCATTAGTGATGTGCAGCTGAAGGGGAAAAAGAAGAAAAGAACTGTCAATACTTCGATAACTTGGCATGATTTTGAGGGACTTCAGAGCGTTCAATATGCCCTCCTGAAGATGTCCATCTCTATTCATTTGTGCATGTGAAGTGCATTTACACTAACGGTCAAAAGTTTGGAATAAGTACTTTTTTTTACGTCTGCATTTATTTGATCAAAAATACAATAAATGCAATAATATTGTGAAATATTACTGCCATTTAAAATGTTTTTAAACTGTTTTCTACTTTAATATATTTTAAAATGTAATTTATTCCTTAATTTTCTGTATCATTACTGACATTAGTGTCACATGATCCTTCAGAAATCATTCTAATATGCTGATTTGGTGAAACTCGGCCAATCGTGAAACAGCGGTGTCATCATCAGCTGAAGCACCTGACCCCGGTGGCGGTTCTCGTTAACTTTAACGGCACACGTGAACGTAACGCACCAGTGGCACCGAACAAAGCCGGACAAACTTTCTATCCAGAATGCATTGCGTTTGTCAGGCACTGATCGGCCTGCGCCCCGTCCGGGTTAAGTCGAACTCACCTCATGACACAAGAAACTACGTAACCATTTAAAACAAGTGACTGTATAGTTAATATAGTTGTGAATATAGTTAATAATTTAACGTATTTGAATTAAGACTACATGAAAAGGGTCTGCATTAATCATAAAGGCCCTGAACTGTAAAGCTCAGCGAGGGATAGAAAAATCACAGCCAATTTCTTTTTCAACAAACATATTGCACTGCAGTTCTTTTTAAGACATATAGTCTTGATATTATTTTTAATCTAGATATTTTGCAGAAGTAATGTGTTATGGTAAGCCTGATTGATCAACTCTGAAAAGTCCCCTCAGCTTTCTGGAATTCTGATTGAGCAATTGTGATAAGATTTTAATTCAAAAGTAGGCTATTTTAGTTGTAGCCTATTAGATATTAGTCATATTCATCAACAAATGCATTGTTCCCTAAAAGTTATAGCTTTTTGCATAGTTCCCAGAACACTCACCCAGTCTTGAGGTCGGTGATCCGGAGACAGCCGGAGGAGTCCAAACCGACCCGTCCGTTGCGCACCACAGTGCAGAGTAAAGGCCGGAGCTCAGGAGAGATCCGGCTCAGTGCCACTTCTGGAGACAGACTGTTCATCTTACACACAAAAGATCAGACAGCATGACAATACAGACATTTAAGATGTTCAGTCATTATATGAGAGTTTTCCATGAGTTGTAAGGTTGTCTAAACCAGGAGTGTGAACCTCTGGCCCTCGAGATCCACTGTTTAACTCCAACTCTGATCCAACTCACCTGAACAAGATCATCAAGGTGTTCAGGATTACTAGAGAGATACAGAGTCGAGTTTGATCAGGGATGGAGAGGGATCTTGAGGGCCAGAGTTGCAAACCCTGGTCTAATAATGTCCTGTATACGCCAAAAATAATTTATTATCTTCGCATAATAACATAAAATGACACATTTTGTGCCATTGCTTTGGAAAAGCATGTGTCCATCAAACTTGCAGCAAAATCATATGACTATATATTACTGTCTTAAGGCCCGGTCACACCAAGGACAATAACTATAATGATAACAATAAAGATACAGTTCTAAAAATCATTGTAAATATAAAAGAATAGAAGATTCGACTCATCCCAAAACTATAACAATAACGGCACTGAGAAACGACTTTGTTGGAATCACTTTCAGAACGATTTATTTCCAGCTGTTGAACGATAAAAACATTGACAATTCATTCATCTTTAAAGAGCTTGAGCATTTAAAGCTGCAGACGACAAAACTAAAGCACACACTTCAAATAAACAGAACAATACTGTGGACATTAATATTGTTTTCTTTATGTTATCGTTCTCTGTGTGAACAGGCCTTGAGGGATATTAATATTACTATTATTTGTATTATTATATTTTTATTGATTGGCTTCCCTAAAAACACCAGTGTGAATGCAATGTAGACTGAGACTCTATTACAACTAAAAGAGGTTTGAATTCACTTTAAAGTCCAGATACAAGACAATTGACAGTAGCCATTGACTTCCATAGTAGGAAGAAAAAATACTATGGAAGTCAGTGGTTACCATGCACTGTTTGGTCACCAACATTCTTCAAAATATGTATTTTTTGTGAGTGTGTTCAGTAGAAGAAATTCATACAGGTTTGGAACAACTTGAGGGTGAGTAAATGAAGACAGAATTTTCATTTTTGGGTGAACTATCCCTTTAAATAAGAGATATAAAAACAGAATAGGCTGTATTGTCCTTGTTGACACTAATTAATAAGTGGATTCCCGCAGTATAAAATAAATAAATCTTGTTTAGACAGGAAAAGTAAATTAAAAAAAGGCATCAGCGTGATATTCAGCTGTGTAAAACACATTATTATCATGGAACACATTAATAACACTGATGATATTTACTAATACTGTCGAGCAGCCGCAATGACACACACAACAACAACAACACTACCACAACACATGTGCAAGAGTGAATAGAAGAATTTCAGTTTGTTGTGTAGTTTGATTTTGTTTATTCAGTTTGTTTTAGAGCTGCAAATAAATGCTAACAGACTAGCTAGCATGCTAATCCTGCACTATGAACGAGTTTCTCTATGCTAATTATGTTTCTTTCTTTATCAAAGAAGTCGTTTCGATCAAGTATAATTTTCGTACGTAACAAATGCCGTTTCAGTACCTTTTATATGTAATGTAGAACAACTTTCCAGTATGAACTCATTCCTCACTTCCGCTGTTGTTATTGAGACTTGTTTATGGATGTTTAACAATATGCCTGATCGTTTTACCACGGCTTTACTGAATGACTTAGGCGAATAATACGTGCATGTGCTCAATAGTATGATTACTATTAAACATATATACATTTTCTACATGCTAATAATGTCTAATCTCGTTTAATAGCATAAATCCTCAATTTTAAAAACAGGCGAATACTGTGACAGCTCTAAATGGGCTTGTGTCTCGTCTCATGTGTTTCTGTGCTGTCAGATAGACGTGAGTACAAAGTGCTGCTTTGGCAGGCTAGATATCGCTTTATTCAGTGGACAAATAGGTAAAAATGTAAAATATTATTATGTACAAAATGATTTTAAATGCTAATTAACTATACACTTGAAATGATTTAATGTGATATTGCATGAATTCATGTGAATGAGATGATTAATCAAGTATCAGAATCAGAATGAGCTTTATTGCCAAGTCTGTTCACACACACACACACACACACACACACACACACACACACACACACACACACACACACACACACACACACACACACACACACACACACACACACACACAAGGAATTTGTCTTGGTGACAGGAGCTTCCAGTGCAGAAGTACAGAAATTAAATATAACAATAATATAAGAAACAAAAATGTAAATAATGCAATATAATACAGTATTAGAAATATAGAGGAAATGTATATAATTGTTTTAATAAATGTACAGAGATGTATATCATATACACTGAATAACATGCACTCAGAAGTACATTTCATAAACGATTACAAAGAAACAGCATAAAACACATTTAATTAATCGAGAAATTTTGAAGTAGAAAAATGAAATATTTTAATTTTAATTTGATAATAATAGTTTTATTAACAGCTTTAGAATTTTTTTTTCCAGTGTAGATAGTATACGATGCAAAAGATTTAGTAGACTTTGTAGAGTTAATAGAAAAGTAGGCCTAATAAGTAGACTCAACCACTGCCCAGCTAAACCAGCCTAGATAAACAGTTCTGTAAAAATCCTCAAACATTTTCACGCAATGTCTCTGATTGTAAATAAAATACATTTCTCAACTCCTTTAACAAGACTGGATCAACCTAACCAAATATTGTTATTCCCAACACTGCACATTTTGTTTCTGCAGGATCTAATGACTTTATTTGGTCAGATTGTCAAATTATTCTGACTGAATAATTTGTTGCATCTTACTTTCATGACAATATTTTCTCCTTAGACATCCATGAAATAATAAAGCCATACGTATAATACACGATTAAATTATTTTTATCACATTTCGACTCTCTTTGTTCGTGTTATCGTGCAGAGAGAGGATCATATCTAAGTCTCAGGCCCAAACAGCAAAAAACACTTGAAGCCATTCAAACCATTAAGACTGATTTGAATCTAAATATGCAGAAAATGCCGCCTGGACTTCAGTTATTTTGAGAAAATGTAGGCTGTTCCTTAGCCAGCGGCAGGCTTTTACAGTCCCCTGAGGCATGCTGGGAGATTTGAGCAGATTAACACTCCACTATTCACATATGTTGCCTACACGCGAGGGATTGAATTAATGAAGGATTTCCATGGTTGTTGTCAATCACATGATCCAGTCCTGAAATAATCATCCACATTAGAGTAGGCATGTGTAATGTGGATCACAACTACCAATGTTTAAGCATTTAATTGTTGTTCTCCGAAATTTAATCTCAAGATTTCATTAGAAATGTATGTAAATAATGTCAAATAATCAAATATTCAGTCTAAATGTTGTTGTTTTTGTGATTCTGAATGTCATCAGGTCATGCCTGCAGACGTGAGTGTTGTAGTGGTGGGATCTTGTATGACTGACTTAGTAAGGTAAGTCATCAAAGGATTCAGTGTCATAGTGAACCAGGCCCGGGGCAAATATGTGCCACATGTTTAAAATACGTGGGCAAACATGCCTTTGTAATGCATTCCTGTGTTCTGATGAACAAAAAAGAAGAAAAAAAAACAGTGATTGCAGCAAAATCCACAGTGACAATGAACAATAGAGATCCATGTAATCATGCTGTATGATTACTGACCCATGCATTCTAGAAGAGCGTTCGTTGCAATATGAAACTGTGCATTATATGCAAATACGTTTGAGTAGACATTATATGCAACAACCATTTTTTTTTCAAATAATATGATAGTTTAACATTTTAAAAAAAAAAATTTACTGTATAGTTAGAAAAAAAACATGCCTTCATAAAACAAAAATAATGTTCATGTAACTTGAAATTTACATTCAACAAATCTACCCTTTGCTATGAACTTAAAGCTGAGACCGCACATATGATACCAAACAATGATTTCATGCTCATGTGACAGACTCGCACACTCATCGTCGCTGTGATTGTGGAACATATTCCACTTGCAGAAGGCAGACTTTAAGATTTTAAAATAACTCTGAAAGGAATTAGTCCTTCCAGCAGGAACCAAATAAGGCCCAACAAAGGCAGATTTGGGGAACTGCCTTCTGTTCTGCCAGCTCTGTCTATTATTAATATTTCCCCAGGGAACTGATTCACTGCTCACTGGTCATATTTGCCGCCGGCAGTTTTTTTGTCGTAGTCATTCCGGCTGCAGTGTTTTCAGGTGCACCTCTTGACTGGAATACGGCGTACACTTGCAGCTGTGCAAACTAGTAAACTTTCACCTTGCATACACCCTGAGTTTTTATGTTTACAGTGCAATGTATTACTTTGATGTCAAAAGCTGAATTTTCAGCATCATTACTCCAGTCTTGAGTGTCACATGATCCTTCAGAAGTCATTTTAATATGTTGATTTGGGGTTTAGGTTACATTTCTGATTATTATCAATGATGAAAACAGTGAATGTTTTGTGGAAACCATGATACATGTGTTTTCAGGATTTAAATTAGTTTAAATTAGCATATTTTGATTGAAATGTTTTTGGTAACAAATGATTTGATCAATTTAATGTGTTTTTTCTGCATAAAAGTAATGATTTCTTAAAAAAAACATTACTAACCCCAAATATTTGAGCAGTATAGTGTAGTGTATCTATAAATATGCCCCAAGTCTCTGTGTTATTCTGATCTCTTTTTCTTGGGACCTTCTTTTAAACAAAAATCGAAATCCAAATGTTTATATAAAATTTTTTTTTTTTTTAAATAGCCAAACCTTATAAATTTTTTCACTTTTTATTATTTGAGGTATCGTTCCACAATTGGCGCAGGACAAGGTATGCCAAATTTGAATAAGTCAGGTTAGGTGTTTGTTCAGAAGAGGAAATGTTTCTCAAAGAGCTAATCCAGAAACAACATTTTCCTTTCCATGCATAACTAAATTCATATTCATTTCTTGCTTCGTCATACCCTAAGTAATCAAAACAAACTACCCCTTATGGGGGAAAAAAAAAGTTCCAATTGCTCATATACGTTACCATTAAAAACATCCAGTCATCAATGTTGGCCTTTGAACAGAAGAGATTGCATCAATTAGGCAATAGTTCTGATGGGAAGTGTGTGTTTGTTTTTTTGGAGGGAGGCTGACACATTTCACCCATCAAAGTGCCATGCATGGCTTTGAAGTGTAAAATCCAGTTTTCGATGTGGCTTGTGTTTTCTGACAGTCAAACGGAGTCAGTGTCTCGTGTGGAACGTGTGTGTGTGTTTGTGCTGAAGCCAGACAGTGCCACCTGCTGATTACTGTTCAGACCTATTGGTGTGTCGAGCCGTCAGTGTGTGATGTTAGCCGAGAGCGTGCATGCGACACACACAAGTCTTGCATACTCTTTGCCTGGGGTCTCATATATTCATGAAACAATTAACTTCAGGAACTTTATCTTTGGTTCAAACTGGGCCTTTTTTTATAATAGAGACATTACTGATAATACTATGTTACTTTGATAAATATCATAGCACTAAATGATGAACATATTGATGCACCATGGTACTTACACACACAAAAAAAGTTTTTTGTACATTTTTATCTCTCTCTCTTTTTGCATGTATAAGGTATATTTACAGGTGAAAAGGGTAAACATTTTAACCAATAGATGCATCACAGTACACCAATACAAGTTTTCTGAAATGTTGTGTTTTAATATGCAAACAAGCCATTTACTACTTAAATATACACTAATAATTTGCATAAACGTCCAGCAAAGAAATCTAAGCCAGGTTCAAAATTCATTTCATTTTGTTGACATTAGAGATAAAGGTATATTTACAGAGGAGATTCTCTCTCTCTATATATATAATCTGATAAAATAAACACTTAAATGTGCATTTTGATTGTCTTCTTTCCATTAGTCTGAAGTTATGAAAGCAAAATAGGCCAGAACTTCAAAATTGACCCGTGCCTGAAAAAACAATGGTTTTGCCTGTAATGTCTTGATTATTTTAAAGTATGTTTATTATGGTACTTAATAATCTCTGTATTCATATTACATGGCATTTGCATGATATTCCAAAGTACTTGAACAATGCTATGAAATTACCATGTCAAAAAAAAATAAAAAAATATTGCCTTACAAATAAATAAAATGCAAAAAGGAAGAAGTAATTGGATAATATTACTTGCATAAAGAATAAAAATGCATGTGGCATGGATAAATAAAATGGAATAAACTCTGCACGGACATTATGAAATGGTTTTAATTAAACCATATTGTAGATGAAAATAATACAGGAAAAATAAAAGTGCTAGTTATTATTAATAATGAATCAATGAATTGTTAAAAGCAAATACTTGCTCTTTTATCGCCACAATGTACAATTGCACACACTGTTTCTCATGCAGGCTGTTTGAGGTCCTGCCTTTATAAAGTAGAGAACATCTGCGTGGACCACAGCCTACGTCACAGAACACCTGTTGTTTCCTCTTGGCACAGGAAAGTCACAGCGTTTGTATCAGAAATGCGTTTGTGGGAGAATGACTATTGCTCATAAAACAATAGAGGAAGTGTAAGCGAGGAGTTAAGGTGAGGCCCGTCTGACTGTAACCTGTGACACAGACAGTGACTCAGACAACCGTAGAATGCAAGTTGTAAAATAGTGCATCCACACTAAAGACTTTAGATTTAGAAAGACGCCGCACTCATATTACTATGAATGGAAGAAAGTGCAACGTGCAAAAAGTCCCGCTTTCTAAATAAAAGCCGATCGCCAATTGATTCCCAAATTGCAGGGGGTTTTCGCATTTGGAAACGGAATTTATGAGACAGTGTCAGATTTCATTGTTGATTTTGAATATGAAATGTAATAAAAAGCTTGGTGAACAGCTTTGAAGAATTAGATTTTTCCCCATTCAAAGAGATTAAATAGTGAATAGAGTGAAATGACTTGCCTTAAATGGACTTTGATCCACAATCCTATTGGTTGTACAGTTGAATCTATGCAAATAGAAATTTCAGTGCAGTTGTGCGGTCATAATTACAATTTCCGTCTTCTTTGCTGACCCAAGAGCATTGTTTGTGGTAAAAGTGTCACAGATGTGAAGTTATCACTGCAATAGTAGTGTTTTGCTTAACCTTCTTCATTGTCTTCAAGTTTCTGACCAGCAACAATTCATTTATTTATTATATATCCTTTCATTATCTATCATTAATACTCAATTAAAAAGTGTTTTAAAAAAAAGTCAGTTCAGATTTGAAAATGTGGGGAAATATGCCTTTTGGTCACTTATAATTTTTTTTTTCTTTATCAACATAATTTACCACAGTTCATCAAAAACATCATAAACAACAAGCTGAAATCTCTTTACTCACCACTCACTTTACTGAAATCGCGGCAGGATCTTTGTTTATCCGCATTGACTTCCTGTAATATTCCCTCTCTTAACCACACAACACACATGTGAAAAACAACTTTATCGGCTCATTCTGCCATCACATAAACATGGGCTCCCGGAGACTTGGATTGGGGCCAGACCGTAACTAGATGTCTGGGATTGAGGTTTATTTTTTTCTTCTTCTGTTGTTCAATAGAATGAGTAATGGCTGCTAGTTCTGCTCGGGTGAAAGGCTGATGGACCGCGCTCTGAAATGTCACGCACTAAACAGCACAGCAATTAGCTTTTTAGGGAGTTCAGGGCACCTGCCTTAGATTTAGAAGGGCTCGGTTATGTCATGTCATATTATTTTCATTTACAGCTCACAAGCATGTTTCCAGTAAAAGTTCCTTTCATTCAAACAATATGGACTTTTTAGAACTGGCTGAATGGACCATCTGTCATTCCTCTGAAAACAAAGTGCATATAGCGATACAAAGACTCGAACACTCACAATGCATTCATTTAAAAATTACGTTAAAATTAAGACAACTGAACAGGTTGTTTTACAAACTTTGTATATCAAAATTAGGGGAAATCTACTTTGAATTTCTCTGAATTTCATTCATTTATTTTTTTACTTGTATGCACTTCTACTTTTGGGTGGATAGGGTTGACTTTCTTTTCAACAGTTATAATTGGATCCCATTGACTTTCATTATATGAACAAAAGCACTGAGTCCCTGGTATTAAGATGCGTTTTGGTCAATCGAATCACAAGTGGACGATGCTAAATACAGATGTAAACGGGGTGTAAAACTTTTTGAGCTTGTCCATTTTCAACCACTTCCAGAGGTAGTTGAAAACGCATTCGACCAGATTGCTTTCATAGTGTAAACGCTCATGTGGTCGAATGAGTTCGAACAGCCGCAAAAGACCGTCTACTCTCCGCCTACTGACCGAATGCGTGAACATTATGGGAAGTGCGCTAGACAGACTTGATTATACTTTGTCGGCTGAAGACCCAAGTTTAGTTTGAAGGCAAAAAACATACCAAGCATGATGTTCTCTCACCATTCCTGATTTCTAACACACACTGTGACTATCAGAGCAGAAACGAAAGCTGATGCTCATATACAAATTGCACAAGCTTATTTCGTCCATTAGATTGAAAGATCAAAAAAAAAAAAAAACATATATTTACCCACCCATAGACCCTCCCCTCGAAGAAATCAGGACAGAAGTGGTTGAAAGTGGACAAAAGAGACGGATTAAAACACCAGGTTTAAACAGGAATGTCTCCCTCGTCTACTTGTGATCCGATCGACCAAAACGCATCGATACCACAGTAAACAGACATTTTCACAAATGATGTTCTTTTGTGTTACATGTGAGTAAATAATGAATTTCATTCTAGAATGAATTACTCTTTCAGTATAATTAAATATGGACACTTGTTTGCCTTCCCTCAAGTCAATTCGTGGTTAGATGCTTTTGACTAACTGTTTGATGAATGCTTTAATATGTTTTAATGCCTAGTCCCATATGTCTTTCTGTTAGTCAGGCACCGCGACTTCCCAAGGCTGGAGAGACGATACATGGACACAAGTTCTTCATTGGTTTCGGTGGTAAAGGGGCCAATCAGTGTGTCCAAGCTGCACGAATGGGGGCCAAGACTGCCATGGTCTGCAAGGTACCCAATGCCTTTCTGAACATCCTAAATAACTGAATATAGCCTGAAGTACACAGACACAAAAAAGTTTAGGTTGATACCAGAGCAATTCATGTATTTCAGCATTTAACCGCACAAGAGAACCTAACCAAGTAATAAAGCTCTTGATTTTGTCAGTGCAAAGACCCCAATCAATACCGAAGCGTATGCAGTGTGTAAAAATAGACTCCTATGCTTTCAGAAACATTCAAAGAGAGATCACACTTCAAAGACAGAAGGCCAGGTAGTGAAGGGTCTCCGCTGCTGGGGCTTAGGACCCCATCCTTGGCATGTCTTTACCAGTGTGGGATAAAAGCAGACCCAGCTGGGAAAAAAGGAACCCCTTTGCCCTCTACCTCAACATTGAATGTCTCATAGAGAGGAAGAGAAGGAGAGAGAGGGGGAGATTAAAGTTGTATTTGTAGAGTGGAGGCGTTTGTTTGGGGATGCTATATCTGGAAGGCTTGGCCTGATATAGCAATGCAGAACTTTGGCCGGTCAGCCAGTTGCTAGAAAATATCATCTCAAGTTCCGCTTTTCATCTTTCGTTTGCCTTTTCTCCTCAGGTCGGCAGAGACGTTTTTGGGAACGACTACATTCAAAACTTCAAAAATAATGGCATATCGACTGGTAATGGCCAAACGGTGCTTTCATATTGTTTCACATCTCTGGCAGCCAAAAATCTTTTAACAAAGAGTGCATTTTTTACAAACCCAACACAAAACAAATTAGTAGATGTTTTGAAATCTGATTAAAATGACGTTACAATTTGAAGTAATTATGAGTAACATTATATTTTTCCCCATTGAAATTTGTGTGTAACGTAATACAGTACAAAGTGTGCAATAGTGCCTTACATTTTTTGTGACTTTTTCATTTTCCACTGGAATATGTGAACAGCAAATAAGTGAATGAATATCACATTGGTAAATATGATTGTATAAAATATAGTAATGCCTCCATTATTTATGTTTATGTAACATGAACCTTGATGAGAGTTCAGCAGTATAGTGAGATGCCATGATGTTCGTAAAGAAGAAGCAAAATTTCCAGTTTTACGTACGATTTCCATGATGACAGCTACTCTTATCATGCTGACGTCTCTAAGTCATTATTACTATGGCAACCGATGTAGATAAATCAGATATTGATTATGCTGTCAGGGCAAACAGAACTTGCGCAATGATGAACCGTGACAAACAGCAAAAAACTAATCTTGCTTTAAAGATGTTTAGACATTTTACTTGAAAGCTAGAAAAAAAAGTATGAACATTATTTTTTTGCAGTTTATTTGTGTTCCTGAAACTCCTTGTATTTGCAATCCGATAATGGCATGATTTAAAATATATTGGCCCTTTTTATAGTTATCTACATTTTGTTAGTAACTTATAGTTTAGCTTGTTATGTTTTGTGCTGAATCGATCAACTGTATTTTTTAATTATTTTTTATTATCAGTAACCTGTAATTCCCCAACACAGTTTGTAAGTCTGCATATGTGCTGCCTCTATTGTCATAATTTATAAACATTGTAAAATATTTTAAATGGACATTCTGATTTGTTCAGTTTTAAAAAAATACTGTAAACAATTTAGGTTATCCACTTCTCTCTCTCTCTCTCTCTCTCTCTCTCTTAGCCTATGTGGAACAGACTGAAAATGCTGCGACTGGAGCTGCCTCGATCATCGTAAATGACACAGGTAAAATTAAATTGGTCCAAATACCGAGCCTTGCTGCATCCCTGAGTTTTAAAAGCCCCTAAAATAACATAAACACCGCTAAGTACTCTTCTGAATGAGACATAGATGAGTGAGAAGCTCTCTATCTGTGTCCAACCTCGCCTACACAGGGTAATTTTAGACCCAGTTTAATGTAGCACTACTTGGACTTAAAGAAAGGTGACATAACCAGCCTGCCTCTGAATGTAAGGCCTGCTGCATTGTAAATGTCATGATCCAGCATAAGTGCTAAGCCTCGAGGCAGTCCACTCGCACCACAGTGAGCTCTCTCCAGGAAGAGCTCTGATTGGCGTCATGATCACCATAACAACCTACTTTCAGTGTCCCAGCTTCCTGTGTGAATATCACAACGATGTGAAATTTGAACAATTATCTCGCAAGCTAACAAGGAAGCTGAAATGAGGAAAAGACTGATAATATCTCCTGACTCTGCAGTGTGGTTTTTCGAACGCTTATGCCAGCTCTTTATTTGTGTCTGTCTGTTCGTGGTGCAATAGCGAGAGAATTTCGTACATGTCTGGGTGTGTAAAGTGTCTCCTATATCCATGGCTCATATTTGTTTACTTAAACCACATTTAGAAATTTGTTTTATGAATGTCATTCCATTCGATAAAAACATGTTCAGAAAAAAAAAGGATCCAAGGTCATTTTAGTTCATCATGTTCCATATGACATATTTGGTCTTAACAGTATATGAAATGTATTGTTTTATTACTTAAAAACTAACACATTGTTTTACGTAAAGACTTATTTTGACATGCAATGGCATTCATATATTTTTAAGATGTGACTTGTATGTCTAAATAGTTTTTTAGAGTCACTGTATATTCCTATGATGTGACCTGTAATTTTGTACATTACAATGTCTCCTTAAAGGTTTTATAAGCATCTTGTCGTCATGTTTAATATATTGTATTTACAGGGGAGAATGCCATAGTGATTGTGGCTGGTGCTAATATGCTTCTGGGGCAAGAGGAGCTACAGCGGGCACAATCTGCCATAGTAAATGCCAAGGTGCTTGTTTGCCAGCTTGAGATCAACCCAGATGCATCACTACAGGCCTTGAGAATGGCCAAAGAGAACCACGGTCAGACACGCATCTTTGCTTCATATCTCAATGTACCTGATTGTCTCGTCCCACTTCCTGTTAAGTCAAATTTCTTAATGCACATTGTTTCAAAGGATCTTTACAAAAAAAAAAAAAAAAAAATTGTGATGGTAATGTTCATAATATGTTAAGATTATTTATTAGGGATGCACGATATATCGGCCACCATATCGGTAAACGATGTTTAATCTGTGCGATGTTTTCGTTATCGACCCGATAAGAAAATGTGGCCAATATATTAAAGCCGATAAATAATGGATTATTTCCTTCAGCTGAGACACTTCAGATGCGCACGGTTCAACATGATGTTTTTGAATCACTTTGAAAAGGAAAATACGGTGCAACGTGCATCGCAAGTCTGTCATATCGGCTACATAAAATTATAACGAGAACATTAAAATTGTGTGCTTGAGACATAGTGAGAATTTTGTTTTTCAGGCTCTCAAAAATTATATAAAGATTTGGATTTATCAGGCAATATATCGATTATCGGCTTTCAAATATAAAGAATTGTCGGTTATCGGTATCATTCCAAATGTTCATATTGGTGCATACCTAATTTTTATGCCTTATAATCGCATTTAGCAGATTAGAGCTGGTTGAAAATAAAGTTTACATTTTGCGACATTACAAGAAGCAATGATGAAGTTTATAGTTGTTATATTGTATATATATCGCTTTACATGAGCATTCTGTATGTATGTGGATGAAGTATCACAGTTCAGGTCTTCCCCTTCCCTTACAGTCCTTTCAGAAAATCACTTGCCGCACTGTTGGGGTCCTATACTTGTATAATCGCCAAATGGTTTGCGTGAAGAATAGCATAATCATTTCACAACAGTAGTTTATTTCCTTTTCACTCCCATTTTCTAAACACTATTTTTAGCTCCTTATACCGAATGATTGGTGAGAATAAAGCATGACTTTTCCCTCCTGTGGAAAATAACACAACCTGCTGTGTCTCAGATATCATTAGCACCTTGTATGTTCAGGTCCCTGCTGATCAGAGACACCGTGTATCCTTGTCATGGAGATGTACAATGATGCAACAAGCTTATTCCACAGATGGATGACACAGATGGATACCCCCCCCCCTCCACCACAACCACACCAACGCACCCCGATATTCACATTCACCACCTCACAACACCCCAGATACATGCTGTTTAGCCCGTTAGCGGCCCATATTAAGTGTTAAGAGACAGGCCATTAGCCCAGATTATGCGCCTATCACTTGGGATGAATTCATCAGACAATGACGTGCGCAAATAGCACTTAAGGCTTGGATTACGCACATGCCACCCCCACAGGCTCAGTGGAGAAGAATCCGAGGACCGCTTTCCTAACCACATTTTTAAATAAATTAATATAAAGGCCATCTAGCTTTGATTCTCTCCTCAAGTGTAGTTAATTTCGGTTAACTTCAAAGCTGATATGTGGCTAACATGTAATTTCGTACTTTAGATCAGCTACTAAAGGGATAGTTTGATCACTCTAGCGTGAATTTAGCTCACATTTAACTTGTGTTTGTGTTGTTTTTCATTCGGAGCTTTTTAAAGCATCTCTGAGCAAGTGAGGTTTGGCATGACTCATTCATTCATCTCATTTACTCGTTAGTATTGCCGTTTATTTTCCCTCATTATTTCCCTCCTCTACCATATTACGTTATTCACTTCACAGAGGCTCAACTAGAGGCTCACCGCCGATTCCTAAAACACTCTCACTTTGATTAAAGAGACAGTTCACCCAGAAAAGGACAATTCTTTCAGTGCTTCAGACAGCAAAGCTCCAACAAGGAAACACAATAACACTGTAATTTCAAATCTGTTTCTCTGAATGCTTCTCAGAATTTCTGAATATTGCATACAAGTCATATGAAGTACTTTTATTGTACTTTCATGTTTCCTTTTTGTCTTGAGCTTGACGGTCTGAAACACTATTCGTTGTGTAGAAAATACCAGCTTCTGGGCATCATTCAAAATATGAAATTAAGAAAAACATCAACTTTTAGGTGTGAAATGTATTTTAGATGTTGTATGGGGGAAGGAAATGTGTTAAATCACAGTGGAACATGATAAACTGATCATGTTTTTAAGTAAAATTGTATGTATTATGTGTAATTCCCCCTGGAGTGTCAATACAAATCACTAAAATTGTCCTTTGGCACCAGTCGGTTAAAGGTAATTACAAAAATATATATATTTTTAAGTGTGACTTGAGTGTCCAAATGCTTTCTGGATCTATTAAAGTAGTGTCTCTCAAAATGTTTGACATAAAGGCCTTCCATTGTCTAATATTTGAAGCCCCCATTTATTGGCTAAAATGTTTCCTCTGATATTTCTGCTGCAATTACTGATATTAATATTAAGGCTTAGAAGTAGAAACTGCTCTAAGGATTCCAACATGTCTTTGTGCATATTAGATTAGCATAAATTCATAAGCAGCAACATGCACGATTCTTTCTCCAGATACATTCTTGCAGCCAGTCTTTTTCTGTATAGTAAAGGACCATGTTCAAACTTGGGATAAATTATTCAGCAGTAACGCTTCTAATGACGCATTTAATGTCCCCACCTCTTAAATTGTGTTGTTTATTAAGCACACTAGTGAGAAATCCCCTCAGCGACAGGAAGTAAGGAGATAGTGCCTCGGTTACAGTCACTTCCTATGTGGTCGGCTTTTACAGAACATTTCAAGTTTTGGACAGAGAGAAAGAGAGAAAGGGAACTGTTGGCCAAGTATTGACGTGGTTATGAAAATATGGTTGTGTTCTAAAATGAGCAAAGTTTGCTTATATCAACTCGGATGAATGCAAGTAGCTCAAAGAGCAAGTTTCACACTGACTGCTGTCTGACGTGAACTGCGGTGTGTCAGTGTCTGTGACTGAGCTGTGTATGCGTGCACACCGATTATTATAACGCATAACAATAATCTGATATCATACACATTCTTTACCTCTGGCGTTGCATTTTTACATGTGGTTTTTGCATTTCTCTATATGACCCAATATGTGAATAATATTTTCTATATTTCTTACAGTGAAGACCATTTTTAATCCAGCACCCGCTATTGCAGACCTGCATTCTGATTTCTACAAAGCATCTGATGTTTTCTGCTGCAATGAGTCTGAGGTGAAAGACAATAGCAATCATTTTACACAACGAAAAATATCACATAAACAAAGTTTTTCCAGTTTGCTTCACATTGCTATGAGAAGATGTTCAGAATGATTTTTAGTGTGTCGCTGTACACTCTCAGAAAATAAAGTACATAATTGTACCTTTAGGGGTACAATGGCTTATCACTGGGGCTTTACCCTCAAGGGTACAATATTGTACCTTAACCTTTAAAAGAAACGGTACATATATGTACCTTTTAATGCTTTTTGACCCTCAGAAAGGTGCATATATGTACCTTGAGGTCCAATAATAAGCCCTATGGAGGACAGAAATGGACTCCTACTGTACCCCTATTTCTGACAGTGATAGTCAAGTCAAGTCAAATTCATTTATATAGCGCTTTTAACCATGTAGATTGTTCCAAAGCGGCTTTACATTGATAATAGGAAATTAAAGTAACTGAGATTGTTTTGGCTTTATAGCAGCTCTAGAATAAAGTTATTGTCCAGCTAAAGTTAGTTTTGATTGATTCACTTCCGTCGCATCGATCATTAGTCATTAACTTAGGGGCCGCTAACACAACACCGTTTAAACAAAAAAAAACTCTTTAAGTTCTTTCTGCGCAAACTTCAAAAACGCGAACCTGCGAGAACGCTGACGGCGTTTTTAGAAATTAAAAAAGTGAACTTTAAAATACAAATTCCAAAAAGAAAGCTGACATGACAAAGTGCATTTTGACTGCATTAGCCCGTAGAGCCTATTTTGCCTGTAGGTTGTTCAGGTTTGTTGAAGCAGGTTACTAGAGTAAAACAACAGCTCACTTATCTTGCCTGGTCATGACCTGCATACTAAAAACAAGATACTAAAAGCTCAAATAGTCTCCTACCTGCCAAGTGCAAGAAATTACGGGGTTGGCTGCGGTGTCTTACTGTAACTGTTATGTTTGAGGCCGCCCTCTTTCACATCGTGGCAGGGCAAGATGACAGACAAGGGCTTGGATTGATGGGAAACGGTAAAGTTAAAGCATCCACGACCAGGCAGGCAGATGCACAGATGGTGTGTCAGTCCGGCCCGGGGCGAAAGCTCCAGCGTGACTGAGAGTTTGAACCAGAGTTCTCCGTCAGGGCAGCTTTGATGTGGCTGGGAGGTTGGAGGGGGAAAAATGTACAGGTGGGACTTAAAAGTGAGAGCCCTCAGTACAAATCAACCCCTTAGATCCAGCCTTCGTCCCAGCGCACGCATCCACGTACATGCTTGGCTCTCACCCGACGACTTCAGTTGCGGGAGAGAAGGATGAATCATCGGCAGTTTACAGAAGCAGATAACCACACATTGATGAGTAATCTGTGCGCTTTTCTGTTTTGGCAGCCAGCTTGGAAAGATTGATGGCAAAGCTTAAAGTACACAAATACAATGGGGGATACTTGTTGCCCTGATCTTTCAGTCGTTTGGTGGGCCAGAGTGGGGGTTATTCTTCACACCTGCACTAGAGAACCTAAAAGAGCTGATAATGCCAACACTACATTTTTCCAGGCTTTCCGAAGAGACTTTGAAGACACAGTTTGATCTTTACACACTTATTCATACACTCTGCTAGTCATGAATGACATAAAGGTCGCTGACACAAGATTTTGTGGGGGGAAAAGGTCTTTTGTACTGTATATAGTGCAGGAATGTGTAAAGCTCAACACACACACAAGTCACTTTCAAACCAAGCAGCTGTTGGGACAACGCAGCGAACTCAAGTGCAAACGAGCAAAATCTGCTGATCACACAGACTCCTATTGGGATGTCTGGATTTCACCCACTTTATCACATTGAGTTAAACAATATAGCCCGGGTTTCACAGACAGTTAAGTAGCTTTTATAAACATGGCGTTAACTGGTGTGCATCTTGAGACAAAACAATGGCACTGACATATTTTAAGATCTGTCAGGGCAAGTTGCTTTCAGTTAAAACATGCAAACATGCATTTTAGTCTGAGACTAGCTTAAGCCTTGTCTGTGGAACTGAGGGAAAAAGTGATAAATCAGAAACTACACAGGTTTGTAAATGTCCAGTTGGCACAAATGCCTGGTCAATGTATTATTTAAGCAAACAGTCCTGTTGTATATATTTAAAGGGTTAGTTCACCCAAAAATGAAAATGCTGTCAGTAATTACTCACCCTCATGTTGTTCCAACCCCGTAAGACCTTCGTTCATCTTCGGAACACAAATTAAGATAATTTTGATTAAATCTGAGAGCTGGATCACTCCTCCATAGGCTTCTAAACACGTTATAACTTGCTGGCCCAGAAAATGCATTAAAGAGATCGTTAATATAGTCCAAGTGACTCCAGTGGCTCAATCTTAAGTTTATCAAGCAACGAGAATACTTTTTGTGCTCAAAAACAAACAAAAATAACAACTTTATTCCACTATTCATTTCCTTCTCTCTGGGCCTCGAGTTTTTTCACGTAGGATAACTGTGCAGCGCTTCTGTGTTGTACGTCACCACGCATCACACACATGACCAGCGTCGGCCAATAGTGAGCCTACGTGTGACGTACAACACAGAAGCGCTGCGCTAAAACATTACGTGAAAAAACTCGAGGCCCAGAGAGAAGGAAATGAATAGTGGAATAAAGTTGTTATTTTTGTTTGTTTTTGCGCACAAAAAGTATTCTCGTCGCTTTATAAACTTAAGATTGAGCCACTGGAGTCACTTGGACTATATTAACAATGTCTTTAATGCATTTTCTGGGCCAGGAAGTTATAACGTCTATAGAAGCCTATGGAGGAGTGAGACAGCTCTCAGATTTAATCAAAATTATATTAATTTGTGTTCCGAAGATGAACGAAGGTCTTACGGGGTTGGAACAACATGAGGGTGAGTAATTACTGACAGAATTTTCATTTTTGGGTGAACTAACCCTTTAATGCACACTGTTGTGTTACTGTGGTTGTAGCACTTCAGTACTCAAATGGCGATGGTGGTGTCATTCCTGGTCTAATAGACTTTATCCCACACACACATTACATGAACAAACAGGAACACAGGTCTCATTGCATCCACTCGTCAGAGACAGTGTTAACGACAGTACAAACTGATGGCGATATCTATGAACTTTTAAGGTAACCTAGCGAGTTCTTTTTATTGTTGGTGTTTTATTCGATTTATCTAACATATCTAAATGTTAGTGAGAAGAAGAAAAAAACATAGACATCTCACTGCAAATGCGCTGGACATTGGTTATGCTCAATTTTCCTCAGTCCTTTGAAGGTATCTTGAGTAAAACGGCTCTTCATTTAATGAAGCACGTATCATTATATGCAATGCGACCTGTTTTACTGAATACAGAAGTTTGTTGCGCATAACCCACATTGTGCACAACTTGACTCAGTTCATCAAGTCTAATAACGTTCTTGACCTCTGAAGACACTTTCTTTTCATCTGACTTCAGCAGTCCCAGTTATGCAACACCTACATTTCATGATACAAACAGTTCCTGATGGATAAAGTCCTGCAATACACATTTTTTTCCTCGTTGAATGTCCTGTTTCAAAATAAAATATATCAGATTACTTAATAACCAGTAAAATGGGTTTCAGATGCTGTTTTTATGTTGACTTTAAACTTAATATCGCAAGTGATTAACGCACTCATACCATGGTCATTTGCCAACATAGACAACTTAAAGCTGTTATTGATGTTTGCAGCGCAATATTTTACCGGAAGGGTAAAAATTATGGTTATTTTCGTCAGTTACGACTCATTAGTTCGAGCATCCGGTCCACAATAAATCAGACACAGAGATAAAGTACATTTACATGTACAGACCCTTTCCAAAAAATTTGAATATCATGGAAAAGTTTATTTATTTCCATAATTCCATTCAAAACTTTAAACTTCCATAGATTATAGATTCAGGGCCCACAACTTAAATGATTTCAAGTATTTAGTTGTTTATTTGTACATAGTTTGGGCTTCCAGCTCATAAAACCCACGAAAACAGGATTTAAAAAAATTAGAATATTACATGAAATCACACAGTAATTACACAGTAATACCATGGTCATTGAACCAGGTTTTGGTTATTTTGGCAGTGTGGGCAGGTGCAAATCCTGCTGGAAAATGAAGTCAGCATCTCCATAAAGCTTGTCTGCTGAAGGAAGCATGAAGTGCTCTGGAAATGTCCTGGTAGACGGCTGCGTTGAGTGGACAGCACAGTGGACCAACACCAGCCGATGACATGGCTCCCCAAACCAACACAGACTGTGGAAACTTCACACTGGACTTCAAGCATCTTGGATTGTGTGCCTCTCCATTCTTCCTCCAGACTCTGGGACCTTGGTTTCCAAATGAGATGCAAAATTTGCTCTCATCAGAAAAGAGGACTTTGGTCCACTGTGCTTTATTAAATCCAGAGTCAACGCAGCCGTCTACCAGGACATTTCCAGAGCACTTCATGCTTCCTTCATTTTCCAGCAGGATTTGCACCTGCCCACACTGCCAAAAGAACCAAAACCTGGTTCAATGACCATGGTATTACTGTGTAATTACATGTAATATTCAAATTTTTTTAAATCCTGTTTTCGTGGGTTTTATGAGCTGGAAGCCCAAATTATGTACAAATAAACAACTAAATACTTGAAATTGTTTAAGTTGTGGGCCCTGAATCTATAATCTATGGAAGTTTAACGTTTTGAATGGAATTATGGAAATAAATTAACTTTTCCATGATATTCATATTTTTTGGAAAGGGTCTGTATATGAATGAATGATATATCTGAATTAATTATCGAGAGTGCCAGAGAGATGTGTGTGTGAATAACCGCATCTGTGTGCAGCGTCTCTCTCACCTGAAGCTGTGAGTTTAATTACTTCATAATAGTGATGTAACTCCCTCTTGCTGAGAAATACAATGTAGTGATTCATTAGTGAAGCTATTTTATAAAAAAAAATTGCAGGCAATATTGATAACTTTCTTTACTCCTGATTCCTGAATGTTTCTGTGTGTGCAGTGTGATCTCAGCTGTGTGTGAGTGACGTGTGTGTGTGTGAGCGCTTCAGTGAAAACAGCGCATTAATATAAAATGGTGATTAAACTGACTTGGAACTGCATTAAACTGTTTTATGACCTTCTAGCGAATCAGAATCGAGTGTTCAGGCAGAACATGGTATGCTAATTAACTAACGTAAATGTATACAACTTTCACGAACATAGAGTATGTTATTGGCAACTTTAACCGTGGTTTAGAATACAAACATATTAGTAAAGTTGCATATTAGCTGTTAGCATAACCGTTATGAGCATAAATGTGACCGTTTCCTCTTTATCTTGTGGTGTTCCTCTCAGGCCGAGCTGTTGACGGGTCTGTCCGTCACCTCAGTGGAGGATGCCAGTCGAGTGGGCCTGGAGCTGCTACACAGAAGTTGTGGTTCAGTCATCGTCACCTTGGGGCCACAGGGCTGTGTGGTGTGTGAGTCCACAAACACGGCCCCTAAACACATTCCCACCACCGCTGTCACTGCTGCCGATACCACGGTAAGACTGCGGTTGACTGTTGACATTTCTTGGTTGGCACGTTTTGGGCTGGAGGTATGTTCCCCATGTCAACCATCTGAATTAGACCCAATCAGAATCTATATGAGATTATCATGGGCTAATTCAGATTGGGCCAACATTTAGCCCATAGATAAATCAGTTTGGGGCTCATTTCGGCCACACCATGAAATGTTGGCTAGGTTGTACATAGCAGCTGCGTTTCCATTACCCTTCAAATTGCGCAAATTGAAATTGAAAATTGAAAATATGGCCCAATGGAAACACTTCAATTTCGCAAAAACTTTTTGCGCTCGCATGAGGTGATTTTTCAGGCAATTCAAAAAAGGAATATTTTGCAAAACTGCAATGGAAACATTTACAGGTCACCTGACGTACGTAAAAGTCACATGATCATTCTTTAAAGATGGCGCGGTATGTTTGGACAGAAGACGAGACTTTTATAAACTCATAAAAGACAAAATAATGAAAACCTCCCAGAAACACCTCATACGTGTCCGCTCCCCAGTATAAGGGTCTTTCCTTGCCATTAATGCTTGGATAACATCGCCTACGTCTCCTTCCATTAAAAATAATGGCTAGTGCGGTGGCTGCGACATACGTGAACCTGCCAACATCCGTCGCCATTATTTTTGGTGAGAGGAAAAATTATGTTTTGGTTGCATAACATCAGTTAATAGAAATGCCATAATTTCGCAATCAACATTTCGAAAATATCGCAAATGTTTTGCGCAAATCTGTAATGGAAACCAGGCTACAGACAGTATAGTTTTGTTCAAACAAATTTTAGTTTTTCATCAAAAGTGTGTGTCTGGCAGGTTTATAACATGTTTTAGGTAACAACTCGAACATTGTACACCTAATCCTCTTTTTTTTTCTAACGGTGCTCCAGATGTGTGTTGAAGTAGAATAAATGTATTATGTGGCATATTGAGTTAGTTAGTTATCTGCAGCACATATATCCGGCGCTCAAAGTCTGTGACTCACCACACACTAGCGGCTCTTCCTGGGCTAGGTTCTCTAACAAACCTATGAAAACACTTTACTCCTTTTTTCTTTTATAACAGCATTCATTGAGTTAATCCCACAAAGAAGAAACCTTTTATATACCTTTACAGACTGTAGATATCTGGTTCACTTTGCAGGTTTCACACATTTTCTGTAAAGCTGCTTTGAAACGACGTGTATTGTGAAAAGCGCTGTACAAATAAATTGAAAATGTGAACTTTGCAACTGGCCAAGAACCAGTTGGGCAGTCGTGGCCTAATGGTTATAGAGACAGACTTGTAACCCAAAGGTTGCGAATTTGATTCTCAGTGGTGGCAGATATTGCTCTCTTCCACCCTCAGTACCCACGACTTAAGCAAGGTTTGTTTGTGTGTGTGTGTGTGTGTGTGTGTGTGTGTGTTCACTACTCACTGCTCCTAATGTGTGTGCACTAACTTAGATTGGTTAAATGCAGAGGACAAACTCAGAGTATGGGTTACGATACTTGGCCTTCTCATGTTAGATCACGTCACTTACTTAAATAGGCAGAGTCCATCTAACTCACATACCAACCACAGTCCAGCTGTACACCGGTAATAGACTGATGAGCAAAAGAATGGCATCTCATTGGAAATTCTAGAGCGAATGGTTGCATTGACGTCATAGAATGGAAATTGAAAATGGATATAGACCTTGTACTGTATATAGTCTATGATTTCCACCACTTTAATACATAAGTAGTAGTATTATTTGAGTTATAAGACATAATATAAAACAAAGAAAGAATTTAAAATCGTGCTTTATAAGCTTGTGCTTGAGTATTTTAACGGGTTACTCTTGTCAAAATTGAACCTATCCGGTTCAAAAATACTAATACTAAAAGTCACCAGGAAATCAAAATTGACGTTTCTTGTTTTTTTTTTTACAGAATGTTGCAGTGCTAATTATAACTGGTTTACTGGTATCCATGCACATCTTGTTAAAATTCATACGCCCTCGTAATCTTCAATCAAAAACGTTAGCTTCGAAACGACATCTGTTCTCTTCATGACGTGTCCAACTTTTTGACTCGCTAAACGTAATCTTTTTTGAAAATTTTAGAATTTCAAAAAAGATTATGTTTAGCGAGTCAAAAAGTCAACATTAAAACAGTTTTGTTTCTTTCATAAAACATAGATTATTACGCCAGAGATGTGACATAGCGATTAGTGTGAAACATGCAGATGAAAGTATGGCTTGCATCATATCCTGTTCCCCTTTTCATCCTTTACTGACTCCTCTATCATTTATTAGCCCAAACACTTAAAATGGACATTCAATAATTCAATAATTATTTGTTTATATACATTGTTTTGACTGATTTCCATTCTCAATGATGAAAACATTTAAAGGAACCGTATGTAAGATTGTGGCCAAAACTGGTACTGCAATCACTTTCAAATTACTGTAGAGCGGTGTATCCCCTCCCCCTCCCCCTCCCCCTCCCCCTCCCCCTCCCCCTCCCCCTCCCCCTCCCCCTCCCCCTTACTCGGGTAAGATTAACAAAAAGAGCCTAGGTTCAATTCTGACAAGAGTTACCCTTTAAATGCCACAAAAACGTATTTATAACACAAATCGCTATCGATAACCCGTGCACCAATCATACCGGATAGATACATTTTCCAATTTGTTTTGCATGTAATATACATCAGATAGTCTGTGAATGGTTCGTTGGTGGTCCACGTGAAGCTAAACTGTATGACATAGTGTCTGAGAAAACCAGATGTTTTTATACCCCTACAAGTTCGCCATGCTACTAGTCATCTGTGTGAATGATATTGAGTCATCAGTCATAATATGCCCATGATCCACTAGGATGATTCATATTTGAAGTAGTATGTTGTGAATGGGTAGTAAACACAATTTTTTCATCACTTGAAATATGTGGATTCTGCTGCGGTGTGCGCTTTAATCTAGACACGAGAAGAGAAAAAAGTGAGATTGGAGTTATGATAGGGTGTTTCTTGGTGTTTCACGTCATTTCTTACTAAAACAGATTGTTTTGCTGATTGCTGTCATGAGTTCAGTCTGGCGTTGTACGTACATGTTAATTGAATATGGCTACTTGTTTGCCTCACACTTTCACACGTTTGACATCAATCTCATGTTAATTGTGGATGTGGTTCTTCTGGTTTCTCTTCTGATTGTAATCTCTAAAGACACACTCATTTTACGCCTGGATTCGGTTGATCTGGCGTCACAGTAGCTCATATTTCCTGTTTTTTTTTTTTTTAAACACCAATAGGGAATCTTGTGAAGAACAACAAGTCACCTATTAGAAATGCGTCAAGACAGAAAGAAAAGTGGATACATCATAGTGTGATGCAATAAATATGTTTAGTATGTTTAGTCAGTGACCAGAAATGCCTCAAAACAGGTTGCACTGCTTCTCTCTTCTTTATTTTTATTATTCTGTCTTGCATTTCAGTTCTCATTTTTGAACCACATCTTACTTGGTTAACAAGCAATTTCATAACTTAAGTTCTAAGAAAAACAATTTATTTGGAGATATTCTGAGAACCAAATGGGGTTTTTATTTTATTTATTCCATAATCCATTTAGTTTCCAGCAGAATGAGCACTGGATTCTTAATAGGCCGCATCCATTTAGTCATTGTTATCTCTTTTAATTCAAGGGTTCTTCTGATAATCACTGCACAGTTGCACAAAAAGATGACTTCAGGTGAAAAGACTTGTCTCTGGACTTGTCTCTTCTTCAATCAACTGTCCTAATATCATAAAAAGCCTTAAGGCTTAGTACTTCCACAAATATATATATATTCAAAGTCATGTGGTGCAAAAACAAATGGAAATAATGTCAAAGAAGGAGCCCTGCACACCCTCATGAGTATGTGTCAATATGTTTCCTAAAATTTCAGATCATTTGACTAAGAAAAGTTGAGTTCAGGTTGTAATATGTCATGCTGTGACTCAAAATTGACGTTTCTTGTTTTTTTACAGAATGTTGCAGTGCTAATTATAACTGGTTTACTGGTATCCATGCACATCTTGTTAAAATTCATACGCCCTCATAATCTTCAACCAAAAACGTTAGCTTCGAAACGACATCTGTTCTCTTCACGACGTGTTCAACTTTTTGACTCGTTAAACGTAATCTTTTTTGAAAATCTCAAATTTTCAAACCGAATTTTTCTTTCATAAAACATAGATTATTACGCCAGAGATGTGACATAGCGATTAGTGTGAAACATGCAGATGAAAGTATGGCTTGCATCATATCCTGTTCCCCTTTTCATCCTTTACTGACTCCTCTATCATTTATTAGCCCAAACACTTAAAATGGACATTCAATAATTCAATAATTATTTGTTTATATACATTGTTTTGACTGATTTTCATTCGCAATGATGAAAATGTTTAAACTCACCAGAAAAACAACATTGTTTTTTATGAAATATTGCAGTGATTTATCCATGCCGTTGTAATTTTTAAATAAAAAAAGATGCAACAACATCTCTTCTCTTCTCTGATGATGTGTTTTCAGCGTGAGGGCGGGACAACCTGTCACTCACATGCGATCCAATCAATTCCCAATGAATTTTTTTTAGTTATTTTTTTTGGAGAAGCCTTTTTATTCTAATATTCGTCACAAGAAGGAAAGAACTAGTGTGGTCACGATACTCGAGTTTCCAGCTTTGATACGATACCTTGAAAAATACCGATATTCAATACCATTTTCTGTACCACGGGGAAACCTGCCATATATACCGCCATACAGATCATTTATTAACTAAATATTGTTGATAATTTGGGTAATTTTATTGTTATAGCTCACACAGAGAACAGGGAGGCTTTATTTGAATCGTTGAACTAGATTTACAAAAAATAAGTAAACAGTCAGTAATAACATAAGAACAAATAGCACAAATAAATACAATAGAAATAAAGAGACAAATGAAATAAACATGGCTTTACGTTTTTCAGGTGTGTCCAACAGTATTATTCAGGTAAAGAAATACTACAGAAATGAAAGTAATCAAATGTAAAATATCACTGGATAGTTTTCATTGTAAAAATTAACAACTAAAGTTACAAAAGTTATTCGGTCAAGAGCAGCGAGGGATTTTCTCTTTGTCTTTTGTTCTTTGATTAAAGCTGCAGTCCGTAACTTTTGGCGCTCTAGTGGTTAACGAACAGAACTGCATGCGTCTTGCGGAAGAACATTTTAGCTGGGCTTCTCCGCAGTGGTAAGACCCGAACCAGTCTAAAATAGTCCCAATATAAACACTTATTATAGGTGTGACGTAGTGATTCAGGATAATGCGAAAACACGGTGTACACGATGTACTCGCTTATTATATAAATGTTGTACATATTAAATACAAAAATAAGTTACAGACTGCAGCAGGAATATTAGGCTGCCGTCACTTTAACCCTTTAGAACCTGAAGCTAAAATCTGTGTTTTTTCACATATTTAGATTTTTTTACTGTAAAATGAATGTGCAAGGTGTCATCTTTTTCAGAATAAAATTAGCTTTCAACAAATTACAGTTATTGACCATAACTGTGTGTGGTGAGTTTGTAAATAAAATGTTAATTTAAATTATTTTTTTTTTAACTAAATTTAGTTTTTTATTTAAAAATAAAATAAAATCACGAACGAAAGAAACTAACACTTTAAAGTTGAAAAATGAACTATAATACATGTATACAAGTCTTTTTTGTGACATTTTGTTGCACAGTTTTTATTTAGGACACTTTTTTTCATACACGCACACATACAAATGCACGCACCACATGCCCGATACGTGAAAGAGTAACGGCCATCCGCCTCCCAAGTTTCATTAAAAATCATCCCAATCCCCTCTTCTGCTGTCTACCACTTCTTTCGCCATGTATTTGTTAGTTTCTTTTATTATTTTATGCAATCCAAAACACTCTTAACCTGCCGCGCTTCGTATCTCTCTGTTCAAATCCTTCCTACCCGCTCTGCCAGAAAGCTGCTGTCATTTGCTGATGGAAAGCATGAAATTACCGTAATAAGCCGTATTTTGTCTACTGTCAGGGGCAATTTGAATGATTTTGATAGTGCAAACGGTTGAAGAGTTACGGTAAAATGAATACAGCTTGCTGGTATGTGTCGGCGACGACACAGCCGGCTCTAAAGGGTTAAGAGCTTATGCACGGATCCAATATACTGATACACCAACATGTGTTTTCTCTCAAATATAATGTTCCAAAACTGACTGTTTACCTGAATACTCCACAAGACGGGCATTTTGACATAATTTTGTATGTATTTCACCATTTAATCACAATAAGCCATGTTTGAGAGGCGGCTTTATGAGATCGCCGCATAAATAGATCAGCGGTGCTCGCGGGAATGAGTCAAATGATCCGCATTACAAGCACTATTCAACCGGAGTGAGTGAGTGGAGGCGGGTGTGTGTCCATTTAATCACCATTTCACAACCATTTAATCACAATAAGCCATGTTTGAGAGGCGGCTTTATGAGATCGCCGCATAAATAGATCAGCGGTGCTCGCGGGAATGAGTCAAATGATCCGCATTACAAGCACTATTCAACCGGAGCGAGTGAGTGGAGGCGGGTGTGTGTCCAACTGTCAATTGATCAATACTATACCGAAAAGGAGTATTGGAACCAGTTCAGATATTTCAGTATCGATACATATCGATATTTCTGACAACGCCTCTCATAAACGCACACACTCAGATATATAGAGCACAGTATTGTCCAGGGCCGCCCTGCTCTCTCTGGGTGACTCAGTGCTGAGCAGAGATCCTCTCAGCGGGAGTCCGCCTGGCTGTGGTCTCCACGTGGCGGTCGGCCTGTTCCCGTGCACTTTGATGACCCATAAATCCTGAGTTGTTTAACTCTTTTGGATGCCCTGATCCCTCTTCCAGTAACTCTGTTTTTCCCCCACTTGTTAAAAAACAGGAGGAGGAGGAGGAGGAGGGAATGGGGCCAAGTGCCAGATTTTATCTCAACGGTCGGCTAGACAGAAGCAAGGCATGTTTCCATCGGCTTATTCTCTTAAGAGTGATGGAATATGACTTCCGGTTAAGACCAAAAAGAGAACCGTCGTCATTTCTTAACAGTATGTGGCGATGGTGTTTATTTGTGAGGTCTATCTTTAGTCATTAAAGAACATTCAATAGGAGGTTAAAGTGTTTACCGGGCTTCTCTCCGAGCGTAGTGGTGTGAGTCATGAAGCTCAGTGTTGCTCTGTGCTCCTTGGACTGGATCCAGGGTTTTCTGCAATGTCACCAAATCCCAGTCTTTCATACTAAACAACCCCTGTTATTCAGAGAATAGGCATGGAATGGTCTCAGCTCTGGTATTGCATGAATTAAACGCTGTCTTTTTGTTTATGTGGCTCAGTTTGCTCTAGGGCTGCTGTATATATTGCTTAACTATATATAGAGAGTTTAACTATAACTCGTTAAATAATGTGAAATTCAAAATGTGATATGTTAATGCTTTAAGTGTGTAAAATAAATGTAATTATATAGAAAATGGTATAACCAACATACATGTTATACATTCTTTTTGCGAGAAGAAAGCATCCTTACAATTTCTGAAAGTAAAAAGCAGTTTTACTCTAGCATTACATAACAAGTAAGTCATTTTAACATCAGTTTAAACCAGGGTGTTTGTGGTTTCAGGTAGGCCTACGTTAGGTTAGAAATTAAATAATCAAATGTAAAAATAAAACACTGCTAACTCTTCACTGTATGAACTAAATAGTGATTCTTATTAAAGCTACGAAAATTATTCAGTCAAGAGCAGTGAGTGATTTTCTCTTTGTCTCTTGTTGTTTGATTAACATTACCATATTTTTACCTTCAATAGTTGGGATTGAGCTGATCAACAAACGGACAGGGAACTACGTCATGACGTTGAAAGGTCACGCCGGCGCCGGCAGAAGTACCGCCCCACTGTTTACAATGCGACAGTACGTAAGAGGATAGTTCAAATAGTATTGTTTGCTATTATATAGTAATAGTATTCACTGAATATGAATAGTATATGAATAACATTCTGATGAATATGAATAGTAGTTCAAATAGTATTGCCGGCGCCGGCGTGACCTTTCAACGTGATGACGTAGTTCCCTGTCCGTTTGTTGATCAGCTCAATCCGAACTATTGAAGGTAAAAAGTCTATATATTATTTTATTTTTTTTGAAAATGACCTATCGTTTCGCTAGATAACAACCTCTTCTTCAGCTGTGATCGCGTACAGTCCGTTTAAACACTTCAAAGACTTTTGAAACTGCATTGATTTGGACTTAAAAATGATGGTAACCAATGAAGTCCATTGTTAGAAGAAAAATCCAGAAATGTTTTCCTCAAAAAACATAATTTCTCTCCCACTGAGGAAAGAAAGACATGGATATCTTGGATGGCATTGGGGTGAGTAAATTATTAGGAAATTTTCATTTTGGGGTGAACTAATCCTGTAAGCACACGGATAGAAGCAGGATTATTAGGATGCTGTCACTTTAAGAGCTGCACGGATCCAATATATTGATACACGCGCACCTTCTTTCTCAACTGTTTACTCCACTTAAGACGTAACTGACTGTTTACGTGAATACTCACCAATACGGGCATTTTGACATCATTTTGTGTGTATTTGGCCAGATAAACTGTGGAAGAGAACTGGAATCGGGATTACATGCTACATGAGGCGGTTTTCTGTATGCGTGAGTACTTCGCTTATTGTGCCTTATAACATTAAGCATGTCACACGTATGTAACAGTCATGTGTCCAGTCTACTCTCTGCGTCGACCTAAAACTTTTGAACTATTAAATTCATTGAGTTATCGTAACGCGATATGCACATTTGCGATATTTCGATATATCGCACTGCCCTAGTTTGCACTGCAGTTAATACAGAACTACTTAGAAACCATTGGTTATGGACAGAAATGGGAATATTTCAGTTTGATTCCAAGGATATAGCCTATTTATAACATTTTAAGCCAACCGCTCGCTGATAAACTTGAAACACTTGATAACAGAATGTCACATTTATCCGTTGTTGATTAAATCACTTCTCACTGTTGGGTCTGTCGCATTGACTCAGCAATGAAAGATGTGTAATCGTTTAAGCATGTCTCACAGATCCTGTCACTTACTGCAGCCTCTCTTCAGCCATTAAGTTCGCAGAAATAAGAACAGAAGCACCACGTGCACGTGAACATCATGGACAACAGCTGGTGTCATTGCGATGATCTCTTTCGCTGAGGAAAAGAGGGAATGCCACAAAACAGTTTTGATCAAATAGTTGTTAGGTTGAAGCGGAGGTGGGGGAGGAGTTACGCTAGCGCATTGGACATGCCAAAGCAATGAGAGACCGCCCATCAACAACGACTGAGAATTCACATCTTTATGTTGTTCCCAGAGGTTGCGAAGAGAGTTGGTTGGACTCTTAACTCAGCAGATGAATTGGGTTTTTGAGCGCTGAAAGAAAGTCAGTGAGTGGGTCGCATCTGTCACCCTTAAGAGGACATTACACACATCTCAGATGGGCCGTGCCGTTGTGTACTCTTGATCAAGGAATCCTTTCTCTTGGACACTAAGCAGTCTCAAGTTAAAAGGATCTTTTGGCAGTTTTACAGCTTCACATCACATCAAAAGCCGTGTGGTATGGCACTACATGAAAAGCACGGTTAAACACTACTGGAAGGGCAAGTAAGCAGTTTCCCTCTGTGTGGCTACACACCAGCTCTAAGATCATTCCCTTTCTTCCATATATCTTACACAAGCCTTCATAAATCCAACACTGACTGACCCTTTCATGAGAAAGTGATCCTATCTGCAGCCAACGTGTGTGTGTGTGTGTGTGTGTTCACAGAGACCCTACAGCATGGACTGTGGGTGGCCTGTGCTCTTACATTTGGATGTCAACCCAATTCCAAAACCAGACAATAAAGGCTTGTAGTTGTTTCAGACAATCACAATCAGCCAAACTTCACCTCCATGAAAAGAGACATAGAGGACCCACCACAGGGATCTTTACAGGAGACGGTGGTGAGTATTTACCGGAAAGCACAGAATGCCTCCAACCGACATTGGTGTCGTCACACCAAGAGACTGTAAATGAAACCCACAAAGAAGAACCCACACTGAGCCGCTTGGACAGCAGCCATTCTTTTGAGAGGAACCATGTCCTAGCAACATGTGCTTTGGTGACACAAGATGACCACTCAGACCCACAAGTGGGTTTCTAAAAGATTCGAGATTTGACCGTCAACAAACTCTAAAGCTTGTACTGTGCCATCCGTAGGAACACTTTATATGATACAACAACCTTTGGGAAATCCTTATGGTTTTTCAGCAGCAACAGGATAACATGTTGTTGGGCTCTCTTTAAGTTTTGAATCTGTGGTCATTCTCTCAGTATGATCTTTGGCATTGAATGCCATCTTGAGTCATCCACTTCTTATAGCCTTTTACATTATTATACTGCAACACTACAGGTGTAAAGTGATAAAGATGTTGTTCCGACTGTGATGACCATCATGTTTACCCAAGCTTTTACTCCAATGGCCATAATCTTGAACTAGCACCAAATTACTGTAGATATTCGTTCAGTATCACATTGTAAGACTTCAACATGCATTCAAAATGAATCCTATTCATTTCCTTGACACATCTTCCTATATTAATTGTCCACAATTCATCTCTGAAATGAAAAATTGCTTGTCTTTGTTATCCTCACTGAAACTACTTTACTTTTCGGATGAAGTCACCAATTCCTCTTCGTTCCCATAGGACCCTCTTTTCATCATCTACTTAATAATTCCCTTTGGATAAAATCAGGATTTCTCAATATGTTTTCACTTGGAAATACGTCATAAGTCAAATTATTTCATGTTTTCTATGCATTTCATGTTTATTTCGTGACATAACGCTGTGGTACAGAAATTCTGGACTTTTTTGGAGAACGCAATTTGTCCTGCATCTTCAAAGTTTCTAGAGAACCGTAATGTAAAATAGACTTCGGTCTTTGACTGACCACATCTAATAGTTTTGTCATATGACTGACAGACGGCTCTATCTGGGACTGTTTGGAAGCTACTGGTGTCACTACAGATACATCATGCTTCAGTCAACTGTTGTCAGAAGTCATTCTCACTTTTGAAGGCTAACCATGCAGCCTGTGAAGACCAAAGCTGACTTTTTAAAAGTCAAGGATGATCATTTTAAATGCAGAATTGGGAGATATAATATTTGTGCCCAATTCAGCATGGTAGACACATCATGGTGTCTATGTAGTTTTCTTTTTTTTACTTTTTTACTCCACTTTTTTATTAACATATGGGGAATTATTTTGTAACACCGACTATATTTTGTAACTGAAAGCATTACATTTTCATTAACAGTTGGTGAATCAAATTAGAGAGAAAAAAAAAAAAATCTAAATTCTTTGTCAATAAAATGGCATCTTTTTTGGCAGTGGATTCATTCATTATGATAATTTGTAGGCAAACCCAAGTCTAATTCGCACTGGGTTCTCTAATTTCTTACAGGTTTTTAGAATGACAGACTAAAGGTCTGTGGTTAACATTAATTCAGGAAACTTTCACTTTTTGTTCATTAACATTAACTTTATACTTATACCTCAAATGTGAATTTTGAAGCTGCCTTTTATTTATTTTTTATTTTTTTTAAGTTGCAACAGGGAAATTATGAAAACATCGTATTTTCAAATTGAATGCAACACCAAAAAGTCATAAATACGAGTGGGAAGCTCAGGATTTTCTTTAAGCCCGACGTTTATGAGTTGAGGGGGTGTCAGTGAGAAACACTTTTTTTTATACAACAACATAAGCTAATTGCAACACAAAATATAATAGCATTGTAATATACCAATACAATATAAAGCAAAGTTTACAGTGGCTTCATAAATTACTTAACACACCTGATGCACAATCTTTGTTCTTTAATTTCTAGAAGTAGAGTTAAAAACCTTGCTGTATTTTTGTGTAAGTTAATTAAGAGAAGGTACACCGCCATCTTGCTCCGACGAAAGTGACGAACATTGCAAACACGACTTTCAAACTTGTAAATACAAACTTCTTAGGAGGACTTGAATGCACCATATGACTAACAACAGCAACCTCCAGCAATAAAATCACGTTTGTCTTTATTTCTGCGTGTCACATTCCTTGCTGCACGGATCTGATTAGAGCAACAGATGCAGACGGAAGGTGGACGACGTGGAGACATTACAGAAATTGCACGATTTTTTCCAGAAATGTTTCTAATGACCACACCATATGTCTAACTGCAGATGGTCTAACTGTGCAAAGGTGGACCGTGATCATTTTGTAATGAATTCTTGTCTGCACAGATCACTTCATCCAGTCATCAATCAGTAGGGGAGTTTAGACAGCTGTGGATACGGAGGAGACTGAAGGGACAGTCAGAGGTGTGTAATAGCGATCGATGGTTCAGAGGCGGGCCGTTGAGATGAGTAATCTGGTAGACTTGTGAGAACCAGTGACAGGGAGATCTGCGGTTAAATCTGAGCACATCACTGCATTCCTCTGTGCTTTCCCATCATAAACTCAACACCCGCCATTACCCCTCCCCCCAGATCCCGGTCTACCCCCCGCAGGCACGGGTGTCCTTATCACATTTATATATAATTAAATATATACAAGTGGAGATGGAAAAGTGGGTCTTAGTGTGCAGTAACGATAACTCGTAAAAAGAATGATCTCTGGAAAATGTGTGTGTGTGTGTGTGTGTGTGTGTTCAAAAGTTTAGGATATTCATTTTGTTTTATGTTTTTGAAAGAGGTCTCTTATGCTCACCAAGGCATATTAGTGTCAACATATAGTGATTTCTGATGGATAATTTGACACTAAAGACTGGACTAATGCTTGCTGAAAATTAAACCATCACAGGAATACATTACCCACATTCATAAATAAAATGTAAAAAAAAAAAAAAAAAAAAAATTAAATAATAATATATATATTCGATATATTGCATGTTCAGATATTCATACAACAAAATATTCTGAGACATGAAAATTTTGTTTAAAAAAAAATGCTGCTAACTGGCAACTTCTCGTTTTAAACGCTGGTGGTGAAACCGTTATTTTAAATTATAATATTTCACAATGTTACTGTTTTCAATGTATTTTTGTTTCAACAAATGCAGCTTTGGCGAACATAAGAGACATCTTTCAACATTTATAAAAACTATATATACACGTCAAATCATATCTAACCTCAAACTGAAAAAAGTACAACATTTTGAGGCATTAATGCTAATTTAATTAAAATCATACTGTTCATATAATACCGGTATGTGTGTTGGATTCAGTATATATCTATCCCTTCAGCTGAAAACTCAGCTACACTACCAGTCAAAAGTTTGGAATAATATATATATATATATATATACAGGTGAAACTTGAAAAATTAGAATATCGTGCAAAAGTTATAATTTTGATGATTATGGCTTACAGCTTATGAAAACCCCAAATTCAAAATCTCAGAAAATTTGAATATTACATGAAATCAATAAAACAAAGTATTTTAAATACAGAAATGTCAGCCCTCTGAAAAGTATAATCATGCATATGTATATAGTTATATATACTAAATATATTAGTTTCACCTTTTAATTTGAATTACTGAAATACACGAACTTTTGCACAATATTCTAATGTTTCGAGTTTCACCTGTGTATATATTTATATATATAATTCCAAACTTTTGACTGGTAATGTAGCTGAGGGATAGATATATACCGAATCCAACAAACATATTATATGAAAAGTATGATTTTTTGGTTTTTTAATTAGCATAAATGACTCAAAATGTTGTACTTTTTTGAGTTTGAGGTTGGATATGATTTGACGTCTTGTTGACAGATTCCCCCCAAAATACAGATTATAGTGAAATTACTAAGAGGGAGAGAAAACAATAGTTGTCATGCTGCATGTCTCATAACAGAAGAGCTTCACTGGACTCTGAGGCATGACAGCGGTCAAGAAAAGCTTGAAGCATGCGTGTCGTTTCACACTGACCTCTGTGACCTGTGCCCAAGTCAGCATCTACACACTCACTCACTCACCATGCCTTACACAACGCCAAACACAAATGACTCAACAGGGAATTATTATCAAGTCATGTCATCATCATTAAATACTGTCAGGATCAATTGATGGTTTAATATTTATTTAGTCATTTGTTATTTGTTCCCCAAGATTTGTGTGCAAAGTTACAACCTTTGGACTCACGCACTAGCGTTGAAAAGTATGACGGCACCCCCTGCTGTCACGTTTCGTTATGCAAAAATTCAGTGTTCTTCTGTTCAACTGCATTATGAGCATTAATGCCACAAAACTGAACTAAAAATACTCTCACCAGGGAGCGGGAGACAGCTTCATTGGTGCTCTGGCTTTCTACATGGCCCAATATCCCACAATGCCGCTGGAAGAGATGGCCAGGAGAGCCAACCTCGTCGCAGCCGTGTCCGTGCAGACGGTCGGCACTCAGACATCTTTTCCATCTCAGAAGGATCTGCCAACTGAACTATTCTGAAGGTGACACACCAAAAAAAACAAATGTAATCTGTGCACAGTGTCCACACAATTACTGTGTGTGTGTGTGTATAATAAACAATACCAAGTACTGGAGAGTTCTTGATGATGTCATTTCCTAGCCTAGATGATTATATCATTTCACAATTCTGACTTTTTTTTTTCTTCTTAGAATTGCGAGTTTATTTCACGCAATTCTGAGAAAAATAGTGTCCGAATTGTGAGATTAAAAAGTTGCAATTACCTTTTTTTTTTAATCAGTGGCGGAAACAAGCTTCCATACGTCTCACAATTCACTATTATATATTGGTCAAGGTTTTGTTCAAAGCAAGAGTAAGTTCATCTCGAAAGAGTAAGTTCAGGAATTTAAGTAACGGTCTGTTTGTTGTAATCGAGAGTAAACAATTCCCAGAAAGCATCACTGAAGATAAGAACAGTTGTCATAGTGAAGATGTCTATATGCGTAAGAAAGCACAAACAGCACAGGTGGTTTCGTATGTTTGAATCGCTGTTATTTTTGTGGTAACAATTATGTACACAGATCTCACAAAATAAATTTTGCTGGCTAATTATTCCAGCCTAAAGCAATCAGTCATTGAGTAGGAGGTTCATTGTTTGCTGTAGGGTCAACTTTGCCTTGGTAGAAAAAAAGGAAACAAAAGAAGTGAACATAATGGACTTCTTGTAATGGTCTTAACAACACATCATCCTGTTTCTGGTCTACATTACACCAGTTATCCACACAGCTGCAGTGATGCCGGCTCTTCTGTCGTAGTTCATCCAGTAACACTTTATAAGTCCTTTTTTTCAGTGTCTGTATCACAAGCTTCTCCCATTTTGTTAAAGAGAGCGTATCTTCCTCTTCTCAAAGAACAGAACATGTTTGTTCACTGTGGAGAGCAATGAAGAGAAAAGAAAAACACATTAATTGAAATATGTAACAAACGCTGAAAAAGACACATTATGGGATCACAATTATTCAATAGATAATCCTAGGGGGAAAAGGGGGTCTCCTAGGGGTCTCATTTGTTAACATTTAGTTAATACTAGGGGTGTAACGATGCCCTCATGTCACGATTCGATACATATCACGATACTAAATTATTGCGATACTCCAACTTCCAAGACATATGATAAAAGGTTTATAAAAATGCACTGTTGATTAAAATGCTGAATTTGATATTTCATTGTGTGTGTAAATGAATAGTCTTGGACTTGGTGCTGGAAACCCAAAGCACAGGACAATAGAGACACACACCAGAATAACAATATTCATGATTCTCAAGCTGAAAATACAGAATTATTTTAGACGATTATGCTTGATCTCTGTCACTGACTAGATATATTTAAAATAATGTCGGCCACTTTTTACTGGTTATATCAGACATTTGGCTTTATCAAGACACACAAATATCCCCCCATTGAATTGTTATACATCATATATAGTAGTTTAATGTACTGACACTAAAACTCTGTAAACTGGAATTTCTTTCTAACACAGTAATTTTTTATTTTGGGTGAACTATCCATGATACATATTGTTGCATTTTGTATTGTGATATATTGTGACACGATACATTGTTACACCCGTAGTTAATACATTAGCTAACATGAACTAACAATGAACACACACTTCAGATTTGGGTCTGGATTTCCAGGCTACTCTATTTCTGCATCATCATCATCATCATCAGCACATCTGACATGCTCACATCAGTGTGTCCGAGTATCTATTAGCAGAAACAAGTCCATAATCAACACTAGCCATAGCGGATCGAGTCCATCAAGACCAAATACATCAATAATCCCATTTTCATTAATATGCTAAAACTATTCCAAGAGTTTTTACTATAAATCCTGTAAATGTATTGTTCAGTTTAGTTTAACTAAAGTAGATGCCTAATGTTAACAACTAATGAAACCTTAATGTAAAGTGTTACTAATACTTATTTCTAAGTGTTTATCTCTTCTTCCTTGGGATGTACATATGTGACCCTGGATCACAAAACCAGTCACGAGTCGCACGGGTATATTTGTGGCAATAGCCAACAATACATTGTATGGGTCAAAATTATCGATTTTTCTTTTAAGTCAAAAATGATTAGGATATTAAGTAAAGATCATGTTCCATGAAGATATGTTGTACAATTCCTACTGTAAATATGTAAAACACTTATTTTTGTGAGTGAATGCAGCACAATCGCCAACATAAATGGACAACTTTAAAGGAGATTTTCTCAATGTTTCGATTTTTTTCATCTCTCAGATTCCAGATTTTCAAATATTTGTATCTCGGCCATATATTGCCCTTTCATAACAAACCATACATCGATGGAAAGCTTATTTATTCAACTTGCAGGTGATGTATAAATCTCAATTTAAAAAAAATTACCCATGTGACTGGTTTTGTTGTCCAGGGTCACACATGTTCAGGAATAGTTTGCATATCTGTTGTATCTGTGAGTTTATCTCGTTCACTGGGGGGTTAGGGCAATATTAAAATGGCTATGGAATGGTATTTGTATATATATATAAAGTTGTATATGAATACATTTGAATTTAATTCAATAAAAAAAAACTGTGCAAAAGTATATATTTTGCTGTAGTGTGTCAGTAGTAAATATCAGTTTACATTTCCAAACATTCATTTTGCCATTGATTGTACGGTACTGTGAAAAGTTTTAGGCACTTGTGTAAAAATGCTGTAAAGTGAGGATGCTTTCAAAAATAATGGTATAAATAGATTGTATTTATCAATTAACGTCTATTAACTAACTCAAATCAATATTTTGTGTGAGCACCCTTTGCGTTAAACTTAAAAAAAAAAAACGGCTTTTGTCCAGGTACACTTGCACATAGTTTCTCAGGGAGCTTTGCAGGAAGGTTTCTTCAAGCGTCTCGGAGACGTTCCTGCAGTTCTTCTGGATCTCAGTTTCTTCTGTTTCTTCATGTAATCACAGACGGACTCGATGATGGTGAGATCAGGGGCCAGTTGCATAAACTTAGCCACTATGTTAAGACTGTGTCTTAAGAACTAGTAGTTAGTTAGGGCTTATCAGCCTTACATTTCATTATCAAATTAGAATAATCTACGTTTTCATGTAACTGACTTAAAAAAATTTATGAACAGTCTTAAAGAAAAATACTGGATGACTTACTTGTCAGACTAGTCTTAGCAGTTTATGCAACCGGATCCAGATCATACCGGCTGTTGTCAGACTTCTTGTGCATATAAAAATCTCACTGGATAATTACAATAATAGAAAAATGTTTGGAAATGTAAACTGATATTTCCAATGGACACACACACACACACACACTACATGAAAATATATAAATAACTGCCTTAAAACCTTTTTTATCTCTGTTTTTTCTTTGTGTGTGTGTGTGTGTGTGTGTGTGTGTGTGTGTGTGTGTGTGTGTGTGTGTGTGTGTGTGTGAAAATACTAACAATATATATATATATAAATATATAACAATATAAATATAATACTGTATATGTAAAACTAAGTGAATGTTGTTATACAAACTGAATTTTCCAGAATATATGTGAAATTATTTGGCTCGATGACAATGTAAAAAGCCAATCATGTATTTTAGTTTATTTTTAGTTTATGAGATACAGTATATAATATTTCCTTCCACAGTACATATAGGCTATAGCTGCCTTTACACTTTGCAACAGGGTCCTTTTCAAAATTATCATAATTTTTGGGGGGTCCTTGAAAATCAGATCAGGATCTACCATTATAATAACACTGACACAAAGCACAATATATCATTTTGAGCCACTTAGTTTGTGTTCCTGAAATGAAAACATGATCTATATGAAGTCAAACTGATGGTTCACCTCACCTATAGGGTCATGCTTTCGCAGAACCAGCTTGTCCCTCAATCGGCCCCTCTTTGTGTTAAAACAGTAACCCGTGCCAGCCGCGCTCATCATCTGAACCAGCAGCGTCCTGAAACACGAGAACATTCAAGCCCACAGGAGGAACAAAGCACTGACTTCAGTGTGTCTGTCATAAAACAAGACATTCAACCAGGCAACATCTCAAAACTCATTTTAAATCAAGCATTTTAACCAGACTAAAGTTCACAAATTAATGTGATAAACATTCAACAACAAAACAGAACAGTACTGGACAGTGAAATGCATAATACTGCATGATCTCTGATTAAAGTCTGATACATATATGATATTTTTACCTCAAATGTAAGGAGATATGAGAACATAACATTGCTTTTTCACACATATTACAGCATGGCAGCAGTTTATTCTGCATAAGAGTAAAGCATAATGTGCTCACACAGTTTAAATATGTAATCACACTGCAATGAGGACGAGGAATACTCACTTCGATTTGCTCTTGGCAACTAGATTGAGAAATAAATAAAAAAGTAATTAGCATTAGCAAATAGCAACTAACAATATGATCAAATGTAATGCAACATATATGTATGTATGTTTGTTTATAAACAGATAATCACTAAATAACATCTAAAAAAAATAGTATGGCATATATTTGAACTGGGACACATAAATGCGCACATTATATATATATATGTGAAACTGCTGGCTAGTTACAGTATTAGCCGCTAGCTCGCTACACGACGCGTCTGGTCTGCAGTCTACAAACACTATTATGCAGACAATGAGGTCTTGCAGATATTATATGATTATAGATGTACTCACGGTTCACAGTAGTGAGAAACATTTTTATTCTTCTATAACAGTTAAGAAATAACCGCTCCGAAATGTCACATTGAGCTCCTGTCACTTAGAGTTTCCGGCTCAATGTCCAGTGCTTCCGGTGTCATGTGCGATCTACGTCATCACGAATTATCAATAACGATAATAATGTTACTTGAAATGAGATCATTCTTTCTTGAGAAATGGTTTAATAAAAACATAATTTTTATTGCAGATCTATTCAACTCTAATGGTGATTTGTTATCCTATGAGAGTTTTATGAATATCTACCTAGGCCTATATCCTGTCCCGTTTAAAGAATTTAACTCTGTTATAAAGGCTATTCCAAGTGGTTTAATATGTTTGATGAAAGCTTCCCTTACCCATGAGGCATGTTCTAAACAATTATCTTTGTGTTTGGATGGTGTTTCGCTTTTAAGTAGTAAAGATTGTAATAATAAATGTATTCGTCAACTCTCTCAATCTAGAAATCTATGCACTCCACAAGGAAAATTCTTTTGGAATTCTATAATAAATAACATTCAATGGAAGAAAACATGGTTACTACCATTTAAATATTGTATACCCAATAAAATGAGAGAAGTGCATTTAAAAATTTTGCATAATATATACCCTTGTAACGCTTTTGTCCAAATACTGTGATTTAGCTGAGGTATGCACCTTCTGTAATAATGAAGTTGAAGACATCTGTCATTTGTTTTTTTCTTGTAATGTTTCTTCAATTTTCTGGAGTGATTTAAGCTCTTATTGTTTTTCTAAAGTGAATATGATCAGTAATCTATGCATAAAGGATGTAATTTGTCTTTTTGAAAACCCAAACAAATCTTTAGAATCTACTTTAGAATCTACTTTAGAATTAACTTCCTTATCCTTGACCTTGTGGCAAAATTTTACTTTCACAAGCAAAGGTTTCTTAAGAAAATTCCTACTTTTAATGATTTCCTTTGTGAAGTAAAATATTTAATTAAATCACAAAGAACAACTGATAATATAAAATGTACGTCTTTTCTGAAAAAATATGATGAGATCTTTCATATACCATGATTTATGTCTCTGCTGTTTTATTTTTATTATTTTTATTTTATTTTTTTTATTATGTTTTTCTTTCTTTCTTTTTTTCTCAGTTTTTTATTTCCTTTTTATGTCCTATGATTGTGCAAAATTGACTTCATTTGTTTAATTTTTGCCTTTTTTGGAAATGTTCTATATTTCTAAGAAATGTATGTTTGCAATATTGTGAAACAATTCTTGAATAATAAAAAATAAAAAAAATAAAAAAATAAATAATGTTACTTGAAATAAAATCAACGTTAACTGAAATAAAATAAAATATATATTAAAAAAAACTTAGACGTAGCCTATTTTATTTCAGTTAGTTGCAAAAGCAACATTTCTCATTTTCATTTTGTTTAATGTGCTAAAATAACTTAAACTATATACTAACGTTACATAGGCAAATAATACAATAATACAAATAATACAATTTGTAATAATACAAAAATACACAACAATACTACTAAAACTTTAAATAAAATAAAAATGGAAAATACAAGAATAAAAAACAAATAAAAAATATCTATAAATATATATATACATATTTGTTTTTTGTTTTTTATTGCAGAACTTACACATAACTATACAAGCTCAGGGAAGTGAAGCAAAGGTTGTATCTCTTACAATGAACAAACAATGATACAAAAAAAAAAGCAAAGGTACAATATTTAGTTTTCATGTCAAAAGTAACACACGTCATACGGCGGACTTGTGCTGACAAATAAAATCTCGATGCAACATAGAGAAACAGTACACACTGTTCATTTACATAATACTAAAGGCAATGTAATCCTTTTTAAAATCATCTTAGCAGGCTCCTCCCCCTAGTGGCCGGTGTCATATTTCGTTTTACAAAATATTTTAAAATAAAATTTAAATAAACTTTTTGACAAAACACATATCATCGGAAAGGTCTGAGACTTAAGGTTCCATTGGTGACTGTTTTGTGATAGAAGTGATATTGTGAACACAATTTATTAATTTGTTACAGGAGAACGCATAAAAAAAAAAAATCAGTGGAATGTGGATGACACCTGTTGGCTATTTTTGATATAGCACCTAAACAAAATAGGAACTTAAATTTTTGTGATATCAACTTCAAATTTGGAACACAACTTGGTTAGACATATTAATTTGATTTTATAGCAATTTTATAGTAAAAATATATTTTGTATAAAATACATAAATGTGTAGTACAGTACATTTGTTATACAGTAAACTTAAACGTCTATACCTTTTTTACATTTTTGAAGCGATTTTTGAGTGTCTTCTTTAAAAATAAACCAACCGTAGGTCTGTATTCCAAAGCATTCAGGAATTACAACCATTTGAGTTTGGATAGTGTTTCACATGTGCTTAAAAAGAGGGGTCACAATGAAAATGAATATTTTGGAGTAACTCCTGTATTCTGTATTGAGTTATTGAGGTAGTCCACTCATAAGAATGTAGTTGAATTTTAGTGACTGTTCTGCACACACTCGGAATGATAATTTATGGGATTCGGTCTTGCATTTAAAGGAACATGCCGACTTTTTGGGACTTTATCTTATTCACCGTATCCCCCAGAGTTAGATAAGTCCATACATACCCTTCTCACCTCCGAGCGTGTCGTAACTCTGTCTGACGCACCCACCGCTAGCCTAGCTTAGCACAAAGACTGGAGGTAAATGGCTCCAGGTAGCATACTGCTCCCAATAAGTGACAAAATAACGCCAACATTTTCCTTTTTACATGTTGTGATTTGTATAGTCACAGCGTGTACAAATAACAAGGTCACATGAGACACAGCCATCTTCTAACCGTATACATACTGGGAACTATATTCTCAGGAGGCGAAGCACTGCTACTTGGGCGGCGTGATTTCACTTATTGGGAGCACTATGCTAGCTGGAGCCATTTACCTCCAGTCTTTTTGCTAAGCTAGGCTAGCGGTGGGTGCGTCAGACAGAGTTACGGCACGCACGGAGATGAGAAGGGTATGTATGGACTTATCTAACTCTGGGGGATACGGTGAATAAGCTAAAGTCCCCAAAAGTCGGCGTGTTCCTTTAAATGTGGTTGTCATTCCAACAACAACACAGTGTGTACGTGGTCTTGACGGCGTGTTCGACTCGCTGACCAGCAGCACATATTCAAGATCAATGTGGGTGACAGAATCTCTAGAAATAGAGATGACTGGAAGAGGGGAAACGATACTGCCAAGAGGAAGACCATCACAGGGTTCAGGAAATGAATTGTTGGATGGGCCGCACTGTTACCAGCTGGCAGGATGTGTGTGAAACTGCCTGCGTCACGAGATGATGGTTCTGCGGAGAGACCTGACAGAGGCAGAAGAAGCGTTTCATTCAGGCTGCTCAATTAGCTCACATCTTCCCAGATTTTATGTACGGATCCACCCTGCTTACGGACACTGACACAACAAGCATGTCATCACTACATGCTGCAATAGACACATGTGCAAGAGAGAAGGGGCCAAGTTTGATCAGCCTACATGTCAAATATTCCAAAATTACGAAATAGACAGAGATAACCTGATAAAGTTCAAATTTTGTTTCACATAGTTATAATGTTTTATAGTCCCCCTGTAGTCAATAATTGTATCCCTTAAAACTAATCTTTGATCACCAAAATTACATACACGATTTTATAGTGTAACTTTCTGTAATTATAGTGTACCTATAAAGTATTTACATGTAAGTATAAGGGAACAACATGTAAAGTTTGGGGAATAAAGGGGTAACAACCAGGAGAAATATCTTTTATATATATATATATATTCTGTAAGTATTGTAGATCTAAGGGGTACTTATTCTACTTTTATGATACAACAATATTTGGGACCAATTTATAAAGGTTTCCAAGTCAGTATTATAAGATTGTCTGTATGTATTTTTATTGTACTTACCCTGTAACTACATTGAACAAGAGGCTAATAAGCACCACTTTAATTTACGACCCGCAATGTCACACTTACCCTGTAACTACATGGAACAAGAGTAAATTTTCCAGTATAAAAAAAAATAAAAAGATGCAATAGTTTTAGCTTTACTTGCCTTGAAGCATGTAAGCTGCACTTTTGCTATAAATAAAAATAAAATAAAAACTGTATAAATGCATAGATATGTACCCTGTAATTTTTAAAAAGCTTATACAGCTTGTATTGGTACACAATTATTACAAAAAGGTGCACAGTGTATTTTCTCGCTACATGCCCAAATGTAAGATTGTTGTATCATAATAGTAGAATAAGTACCCCTTAGTTCTATAATACTTACAGTATAATTATTTTTTTTAATTCTCCTGGTTGTTACCCCTTTATTCCCCAAACTTTGCATATTGTTCCCTATACTTACATGGAAGTACTTCATAGGTACACTATAATTACAGAAAGTTACTCTGTAAATTCGTCTTAATTATGTAGTACTTTCCGGGCTGTAATCTAAAGCGTTACCAAGAATTCTTAATGCCTTAAAATAGCTTCAATGTAACTCTACAGCCTTCCCAGCAAGCAAAAACGACATGTAACCAAATTCAAGGTTATTTTGGCTAGAAGTGGGTTACTCATAGACGGACTATATCGGGTCTATAGTTAACCGAGACGGTGAAATGGCGGCTATCGCTTGCTGGGTTGCTTCATTTAGTATACGCAGAACCATTAATATGCAAATTTTCCCCGCCTCCACTCACTCACACCAGCTCAGAGATCCACTCGGTCGGTCAACTTACTGAGGTAAACGCACAATGGTATCGCTCTTTACAACGTCGGACACATAACGGTAATTAATATGACTAGCCTTTTGCTTGACTCAAACAGCTAATAATGTGTTGCTAATGTTCACCATCTCATTCTGCCTTCTAAAAATCAGTATCCACAGAAACGCTTTGAACAACTCAGAACGTCAGTGGAGAAAGGCATATAGTTCATCATAACCTTGTAATTTACATCATACACCTGCTATATTGCTAAATCTACCCAATTTGTCATATCAAGTATATACCGGGATAACCTGGCATCTCTCGAGACTCTCCCTGCAAGTTTGCAGTTAATGATATGCTAAACTCCGCCGGTGCATTGATCTGATTGGTTACAAGGTAGTTTGTGAAGTCAGAAACACCATCGATCTCAAACCGTGTTTTTGAGACTGTCGTTAGATCACTGGAGTTTTAAAGAGAAAATATTCAGCAATGGTGTTGACATGAATTTGCACATGGTTTGCCTTAAAGCACATTAAAAACATCACCTAGAGACATATAAACAACATTAAAAGCTTGATTTAACCACAGGGGGATCCTATAAAGCCTACTGTATCATATTTGATATGCAAATTACTAAGGCTAGAAATGGTCAACATAAGCAAAACCCTGCTGTACATAATCTGTACTACGTGCCTTCTGTTGTTTGATTGACAGCTTATCATTCTTTAACAAGTAAAAGGCCTTTTAGTATAATTGTAAAAAATGTCCCCCCTCAGGCCATGGAGCACGTGTCTTTTAGCTGTGAAATCTGGAATGTAAAAAAAATTGTAAATATAAGTGTCACGGTGCCGAAAAGAGATCTTTTGCAGCAGTTTTTATGAATAAAGACAATTCAAACAGGTAAAATGCACGTGTGAATAACACTGATGTAGAAGCACCTAACTAAGCCTAAACTTGGCATAAACTGTAAACTTGGATTGGTTGATTGGAATGTTGTTCCACGATCAACAAAGATGTTGACCAGGAACACGTTGTACTTGGTGAAATGAGGTTCTGCGAGCTCCACATTCTCTTATATCATATGAGCCATGAAAGCCTGATGGATCAAATATGACACTAAACAAACAAACACATACAAACATTTTGGGGGATTTAAATATGTTGTCTCGTTCAAAAAAAAAAAAGAGATTTTTCTGACTATAATTTAGTAAAAAATAAATAAATAATAATACAAATATATATATATAATGGGTCAAAGACTCTTGTAGACAGCATGTGCTTACACACACACACAGTGTTCTCTCAAATCACATTCTGTCCCTGCTAGATTGACTGAGTGGGCTGTGATGTCATACGGATGTGCATCAGGTTGCCATGGTGACGGCAATTCAGGGAACCAGATGATGTTGTACCCTCTCATTGAGTCTTCCATATGGAACAGGTTTCTTAGAGAATTAGAACAAAAGCATTTCAGGAAATCATTTTTTAGAATACTACTGCAAAGAGAAATGTCACTAGATTTTCTCGCAGAGAGCACTGGCTTCAGCCCATGACTGTTTAAGCAAGCACTGATAAGCGTGTATTTTCCCAGGCTGCAGGTTAGAAAAAATAAATAACCTGAAATTAGTTCTTTAGACCCTGGACAGACCTTGGCGACTAAGATTAAAGTAGGGAATTTGTTTTATTAACACTTTTGGTTATACTGGTTGAAACTCTCTTCACATCCTGATAGAAATCAATACAAGAAGGAGTCTAAATATTAAAACTTGTACATATATCTTCTGTGGAACTCTCAGGACCAAAACATTTTCGTCCAATCATCGCATTCGGTCTGAATGCACTGATTTGATGTCCTGTCAACATGTATTTCCATACCTCCACACACACCTGCTCGCGCAGACATCACACGTCATCAGTGTTTTCCGTAAGGCTATGCAGAGTTGTAGACAGACGTCAGTCACAGAGAGACACAAACAAACAGCAGCCACTTTTATAGTTCCTCCTGAACCAGAACAACAAGCTTATGCTGCGTTCATGCCGTGTCATAACCGTAATTATGAGATGGAAACCTGTGAGGTTCGACTCTGAGCTGTTCACATCCTCAGATTTATGTTTCTATGTCAACACTATCAACGCCGAAATAAAACTGCAGCAGTCAGGTGGTGCAACTAGAGCACTGTAAGTTGTTTACATTCATTATTATTGTAAAGTTATGTGCTTTGAGACATGAGGTAATTTAACGCTGTCTCTCGTGTCTCTTTGCAGACTCTGCTTCGAGTGGTCATGTGTTTTGGAGGAGGCGTGGCTTCAGAGACGCTCTGAAGGAAGGGTAGCATCTCATGCTTTCAAAGCTAGATCGCTATTGCTAGCCTCTCTGCAATTGCCTACCCTACCTTTAATTGTATTAAGTAACAATTCAATTATGCTCAATAAGAAATACCACAAAATAGATAAATAAATGTTCTTCTTGCATTACTCATCAGCATCTTATGCACACAACTCTCTCATTACCGCTCACAAATGCATTAGCACAAGAGTGCCAAACGCCTCACTCGCAGTCTGTGGATTTACTTCTCATCAATGGATCCCTCTCCCATCTGTCTTCCACTTTCGGAAGCCTCTCTCCTTTCCGTGACGCAAGCGAGAGTGGGATGGACTGCCTACTGTTCCCACCGAGGCCGCTGACATCTGCCACGAGGAGAAAGAGGAGGAAGAGAGAAAAGATGAATGAATGAAAGAAACTGGGAGGGCAAAACAAGATCCGGACACTTACTGCTGGAAACGGAGATTCTTCTGGAAAAGCTGCTTGGTGGAAAACTGGTAATAAAGTGCACAGCTCAAGTTGAGTCAGATTCTAATCACTGCATATCCGTTGTTCTTTTCATCATTTTCTAGCTGATGGCAAACTCAATATTGTCTATATAGCATGCCTACAAGTATAAACTAAATGGTTTAAAAAGAACAAAAATTGTCATCTAGGACATTTTTAGAAAATAGAAACCATTTGCTAAATCCCATTCTGAGGTACAATTTGACACCTTCTGTATCCACTCCATCCATCACCTAGCAACAGATACCAAGGTTACGCAGGAAGTAGCACCCCAAACACACGCGAGCGTTTATTAACCCAGCCGTGGATTAGTCACTGGAACACTTCTGATTGTATTGCTTCCGCTCTCCAGGACTCGTAGGGTCTGACTTTGTGAAAGCATCTCTTCCCACAGAGAATGATTTGAAGATGTTCGAATCATATGCATGCAGTGCACTGAAGAGTTCAGTACTCTTCATTTCATACTTCATTAAGACTGATGGTACAAAACAATAGAGTGCAACGGTCAGGTTCCAGAAGTAAAAATCCATTCATTTTCTCCATAGGGAAGTTGATTTTTAACATTAACTTATAAACCTTTCAAGACAGACTTACTGCGAGGTACAAGGTTTTTAATAGATAGTATTTGCTTCTGTTAAAAGACATCAGCCCAGATTATTTCAACTTTATTTATAAATAAATAAATAATTGTTTAACAGCAGAATTTGTGGTGGAAAACTACATTACCCATGATGCTGTACAGAGAGTCCACCAATCAGAGAGTCGAAACTACAATTTAATAAAATAACACATATTATAAAGACACTTCATATTTAATGGTATAAGATGATTTTTTATTGCATCTAAAAGATTACACATGCATGTTTGAGCTGAGTTTTCATTTCATTCACACTGTTCTGACCAGCGTGTGGCGTTTTGTGTGCTTCGAAACAGTGAATCGTTTTGCAAAACAATTGGTTCAATTGATTCAAAAGTTTTGAAAAGCTTCGGGAAGAACCAAACTGAGGGCTTAAAATACATAGCTAAATGAAAAACCAAACAAGACACAGGTGAACCAAATTAATTAACCAATTAGTAACCATAGAAATAAACTAGCAACGGGAACAGGTACTAAACACAGCAAGGAACCAAAGGAAACACAAGAGTCCAAAAACACAACATAACCATTACATCTGTTCATTTCAATCTGATTTTTGGATAAACTATTCCTTTTAAGACTGAAAGCAACCACCCAGAACCACTATCCCTACCACTAAACTTACCCATAAATTATCCCTAAAATCTGAGGGAAATGATAGGTGAAGAACACCTAACCCTGATTGTAAGCCTAAACTGTAAACTTGTCCCTCAAATCTGATTGGTTGATTGAAATGTTGTTCCAGGAACATGTTGTACTTGATGAAATCAGGTTCGCTAATCTACTAGATAAACAATCTATTCTTGACATTGGTTAAATAACAGAGTGCATTATCTTTAACAAACCTGAGATCATTGGAACATGTTGAAATCCACAGTTTGGATCTGAATCATTTTAGCAGAAGGTCAATTTAATGTCATATCTCAATTTATCCAACAGTTTGCAAAACAGGACTCTATTTTATGAAATGCACTTTGACACCAAACGTACTTGCATTTTTAACCACTAAAGCTGACATTGCTTTATTTTTATCCTTCGAACAAGCAGAGATGCTGATTTGCACACCCACACGTTCTCCAAGAGGATATGATCATTTCCTCTCACCAGCAATGTCATAACAAAAGTCATGGAACTACTTACATCACATCTGCATGTGCAAGTCATGATTTGTGCTATAAATATATCACTGACATTTGACTTTGGTGTCAAAATGGAAAAAAGTGACCCAATGTTTTGCTGTCTTTGAATCACATGCCATTAGGTCCATATGACAGCGTGGCTCTTCATTCGATTGTTTTTTTTATTTTTATTCGCACATCATCAAGAACATTGGCCCACAATATCTTTATTTTTATTTTTTAAGTGACTCATCTCTGTTTCATATTCACACATTCGCTTGTGTTATTTTGAAAAGAAGCACAGATTGAAGGTCATGTTTGATACCTTTGTTCTCTACAGATCTCTCCAGGACCAGCATTCCTAGCAGTGCTAGTTTTATGTAAGTCTGTTCTTTTTTAGAGTGCTTGGGGAAGAAAATAGCCATCTGGCGTTCTAAAAGCGGACTCTGGGACGCACGGCGCCCACGCTTTCCGCCAGTGGGTCAGTGGGTGAGAGTCTTCGGGGAGGAACTGGTTGAACTGGTCCAGAGAGCGGTGGGTGGTGTGGGCTGAGCGCACCTGGAAAGTCAGAGTCGTTCAGGACAAGTAGGCTGAGAGCGTTTGTGTACTTGCAACACGGGTGTGAAGGTCACAACGCTCCACATGTCATCAGTTTGTTTTTAGTTCTGTTTGGCACAAAGGGAGCCCGAAGAAAAAAAAGCACTGACGTGGATGCAACAGATTTGTTTGATGTTGTTGCCATTTATTGGGCATGATGACTAATAAGCAGGCTAAAAGTGAAATGTTCTCGTCACATGTTGGATTTATTTATTTTTTCTCCTTCAATCCACACGCACATACAGTATGTGTGTACATTTGTTAAATCATGTTCATTCATAACTCAAATGTACTTGAAATGTTAGTAATGTGAAGTACAGATTAACATTGACATGCTGTATTCATTATACCTAAAACATTAACTTACATCAACTGAACCTTTTGTTGCCATATATGAACATTTAATATTCAGCAATATCATTGATTTGACTTCACTGACACTATTGGATAAGAACTGAACTAAGCTGGATGATGACATAACAGTTTTCTGCAGAACTGCTTTATAACTTAATTGAAACTTTACACATTGAACTGAACTGAATCAACACTGAACTGAACTGAATCAACATTGAACTGAACTGAATCAACATTGAACTGAACTGAATCAACTGAACTGAACTGAATCAACATTGAACTGAACTAAATCAACACTGAACTGAATCAACACTGAACTGAACTGAATCAACACTGAACTGACGTCAGCTGTTTAATGACATAATTGTCTTTTTAGAGCTGATTTACAGCAGAATTGAATTCTGTTTGCATTATTGATCATTATTTTCCTGCTGATTACACACACACACACACACACACACACGTTGTGTTTTCATGTTTTATGGGGACTTTCAATAAACGTAATGATTTTTATACTGCACAAACTGTATATTTATCTCCCCCTACACTAAACCTACCCACCATCACAGAAAACTTTCTGCATTTTTACATTTTCAAAAAACATTAGTCTAGACTACTTGCATGATTTATAAGCTGACAAAATGGGCCCACAATGTCAACACTTTCACATTTTACTATATTTGTGGGGACATTTTGTTCCTCACCATGTAGGTTAAACACACACACACACACACACACACACACACACACACACACACACACACACACACACACACACACACACACACACACACACACACACACACACACACACACACACACACACACACACACACACACACACACTTCCTGTTATTCTTGCTTGAGCTCTTCATCAGTGGTCGGTCATACATCGCCTCCTATTGACCAACTGCGGAATTCAGATCACCTTAATTAAATTCTTTCTTTACTGACATTTTAATTACATTGAAAGTGTGTTTACTGTGGGAGAAATGTTAACACACTATGTTTCTGTAAATAGAAAGAGTGCAGTTCGTGCCAGGTGTCCTGTTCTCACTGGACAGATCCTCGTCAAATCTTCCATCATTCTCCTACCTCTGGAAATGTTTCTAATATTAGTAGCCTATGGGACAAATTCCAATTTCCAAATTCCAAGTCTAAACAAGTCAAATGCAAAACATGGCATGGCTTTCCTAACTCAAAACATGCATTTCAATACACATCTGCTGTCAAACAGAGATAATTCATTGGCCTCAATCAGCTTCATCTGTTCTCTATTAAGCTTAGGATTCATGAACAGTCTTATTGACTTGCATGACAAAAAGCCACAGGCAACACATTCATTTTTAAAAAGACAGTGTCCTCTAGTGGTCATATTGTGTTCCTACATTCCTTCTTCTCCGTGTATATTTATTAAAGAGTTAGTTCACCCAAAAACGAAAATTCTGTCAGTAATCACTCACCCTCATGTTGTTCCAACCACGTAAGACTTTCGTTGATCTTTGGAACACAAATTAAGATATTTTTGATGAAATCTGAGAGCTGGCTCACTTCTTCATAGGCTTCTAAGTAATTTAATCTGCCAGTCCAGAAAAGTTAGTAAAGACAATGTTTAAAATAGTCCAAGTGACTACAGTGGCTCAACCTTAAGTTTATCAAGCGACAAGAATACTTTTTGTGCGCAAAAACAAACAAAATAACGACTTTATTCAACTCTTCATTTTCTTCTGTGTTTCTCTGCAGTGAGTTCACGTAATGTAACAGCGCAGCGCTTCTGGGTTGTACGTCAGAACGGAGGCTCACTATTGGCCAGCATCACACGCATCACACACATGACCAGCGTCGGCCAATAGTGAGCCTACGTTCTGACGTACAACCCAGAAGCGCTGCGCTGTTACACACTCAGAGGCCCACACAGAAGAAAATGAATAGTTGAATAAACTCATTATTTTTGGTTTGTTTTTAGCGCACAAAAAGTATTCTCGTTGCTTGATAAACTTAAGGTTGAGCCACTGTAGTCACTTGGACTATTTTAACGATGTCTTTACTAACTTTTCTGGGATGGCAGATGTCGATTACCTAGCAGCCTACACTAAAAAAAAATGGCTCTTTGGTTGAACATGATTCAATCATAGACAGTGGTTCCACGTAATTTAATTAAGTTATTTGGACACGACAGATTCAAGTTATTTGGAGACGATTGAATCAAGTTATTTGGACATATGAAGCAGTGAGCCAGCTCTCAGATTTCATCAAAAATATCTTACAGTAATTTGTGTTCTGAAGATGAATGGAAGTCTTACGGGGTTGGAACAACATGAGAGTGAGTAATTACTGACAGAATTCTCATTTTTGGGTGAACTAAGTGCAGGTCTGCTGTAATGAGATGTTAAATCCTCATGAAAACCACACGGCAAGAAACCGCATTCTGTTAAAATAGTGTTAAGACATTATGTTCTTAATAATCATTTGTATTGCCTCTTATGCACTTTTTTCCCCCATTGGTTTGGTATTTATTTATTTATTTAGCCATGTGATGTTATAAGGCTTCAATTCTCATTATGTGTCAGTTCCACATAGAGAAGAGGGAAATGTAGGGACAAAAGTCAAATGTAAAATGTACAAAGAAAAATGCAAGAAATAGGTTATAACATGCAGTCATTTACAGTTACTACTGTTTAATTATTTATTCTAGTTACAAAGCTTTTTGGGGAAATAAATGCATAAAAAAAACACAAAAAAATATATAAAAACAAATGTAAATATCCTTGTCCTTGTGCGGACATCTTTTGGTCTCCGTGAGGAAAACAGTTTATAAATCAGACTAAAGTGGTGTTTTTTTGAAAATGTAAAAATGCTGTAAGTTTTGTGTGATGGGTATGGTTAGGGGTTAGTGTAGGGTACAACATGGAAACCCAACATGTGTGTTGTGTGTGTGTGTGTGTGTGTGTGTGTGTGTGTGTGTGTGTGTGTGTGTGTGTGTGTGTGTGTGTCTACAGCGTCCAATTCCTGCTAATAGATAGATAGATAGATAGACAGACAGACAGACAGACAGACAGACATGTATGGATGGATGGATGGATGGATGGATGGACGGACGGACGGACGGACGGACAGACAGAGATAGATAGATAGATAGATAGATAGATAGATAGATAGATAGACAGACAGACATATATATATATATATATATATATATATATATATACATATATATATATATACATACATATATAGATAGATAGATAGATAGATAGACAGACAGACAGATATATATATAGATAGATAGATAGATAGACATAGATAGATAGATAGATAGATAGATAGATAGATAGACATATATATACATACATATATATATATATATATATATATAGAGAGAGAGAGAGAGATAGATAGATAGATAGATAGATAGATAGATAGATAGATAGATAGATATAGATAGACATAGATAGATAGATAGATAGATAGATAGATAGATAGATAGATAGATAGATAGACATATATACATATATATATATATAGAGAGAGAGAGAGATAGATAGATAGATAGATAGATAGATAGATAGATAGATTTGAGACTTGTTGTGAATAAAGAAACGCATCTCACTTGACCCAGACCCTGAAAGCTCTTCCTTTCCCTTTAAGATGTTGCTGTCCCGCCCCCTTTTAGAACGCAATGACATCATCGGTTTAGGCAACCAATGAGAGAGCGCGACGAGCATGAGCTAGCGCGAGTTGCATGTGTAGTGCGCATACGTGTGTGTGTGTATGTGTATGTGTGAGTGTGTGCGTGTATGAGTGCGATTGAGATTCTATAGAGACTTTTTTTTTATTATTACACACACATTAGCTTCATCGTCCATCTGCCGTTTGGAGTAAGATTAACATTGTTTTTACCCATCTGGATTTTAATAACGTTTTTGATGACGAGTGTCACTGTCGCTGATCAATTCAACACCATACAGGACTTAAATAGTTCGATTTAAAGAATTTACCTTCATCAGAGTGATGGATGTTTAGACCAAGTTATGAGACTTAATTTTAAACCCAGACTGGGTCCCTCCTGCACGGAGATCTGCTGTTGTTCTGCCTCTGGGAACTCATGATCGGTGTTTATTTGTGTTTCAGCATGAGTTTGTTTGCATGGAGCTGAACATCTCTGAATACACGCATTGACTGTTGTTAGAGCTGAGCTGATCAATCCAATTATGAATCCGATAGGAATCTGTAATTTGAAGAAGTGATCTTAAAGCTGAGAACAATCAAAGAAGGGCAGAATGCTGAAGACCCTCACTAAAAAACTCAGAAGACACTCTCTAAATGAGATCCATCCGTTTCAACTAAAGGTAAGTCAGTAAATAACTATATTAAATAAATAAAAAATGTATGTAAGTTGTCTGTAACCAATAATACAAGTACCCTTATAGACCAAGATGCCCGAAGCTATGTAACTTAGCCTACATTCTTATGCCAACAGAGTAGATTTCAAATAACTGACCACACTTTACAATACAGTGTTACTGTACATAAATAAGCACTGAATAATAAACACTGTAATGCAAAGTGTTACAGTAAAGCACTTTGTCTTATTACTGCTCCTTTATTCCACTTACGGAAGCTTCCTATTGATCACGTTCATGTCCCAGTGTACTACAAAATGTTTAAGCTCAATGTGGATTTGTTACTAAGACTAGTTTTATAATTTACCCACTCGTTCAGACTCCTGTGCATATTTACTCAAGCCATCTCACACACACACACACACACACACACACACACACACACACACACACACACACACACACACACACACACACACACACACACACACACACACACACACACACACACACACACTTGAAACTGAAACTTCACAAACAAAATGAAAAGATGCCCTCAGAGGCTATGGAAAAAACATTATTTGAAGAAATAAACCAAAGAACCAGATGAAGTTATGAGTTAAAAGTTTTAGCAGAAGAAATCTTGATGGCATCTGGCTTTCGCCATCTTGAAGAACAGTCTTTAAGTAATGCAACACCTTTCTGGAATCCATAAATACTTGACATATACTGAACCCAATGCTGGCTCTCTGCTGATGCTGCATTGTTATAAAGTTATCAATTGTTCATAAATGCACCACACCAACTTTTCTCGAAGGCATTGGCATGAATGCTTCTTGTTCGAGCGCATGGTTTGATGTTCCACAAAGATGTAGCCTGAACTGTATGAGTCCATTCCTCATGGCAGTTTTCACATTGTCCTTATTAGACTTTTAGGCCCGATTTAGACCTAGTTTTAAGATGCGATTGGATCACAAGTAGACGAGGGAGACACATTCCCGTTTACACCTGGTGTTTAAATCCGTCTCTTTTGTCCACTTTAAACCACTTCTGTCCTGATTTCTTCGAGGGGAGGGTCTATGGGTGGGTAAATGAATGGGCTTTTTCAGATCTTTCAATCTAATGAATAGTATAGTCTTATAGTCTCAAGACCACGGTGAACGCTGTGAATGCGTGTTATAAATCAGGAATGGTGAGGAAACAATGTGCTTGGTACGTTTTTCGACTTAAAAACTACACTTTTTGTCTAAATCCCGTCTGGCTAGTGCGCTTCCCTTAATGTTTACGCATTAGGTCAGTAGACGGAGAGTAGACGGTCTTTTGTGGCTGTTTGAACACATTCGACCACATGAGCGTTTACACTAAGAAAGCAATCCGTTCAAATGCGTTTTTGACTACCTCTGGAAGGGGTCAAAAGTCGACAAGCTCAAAAGATTTTAGGCCCTGTTTACACCTGTATTTAGCGTCGTCCACTTGTGATCCAATCGACCAAAACGTATCTTAATACCAGATGGAAACAGGGCCATAGTTGATTGATCTGACCAACTGCTTGTTCCAGTTTCATTATTGGTCATGAGAGGTGTGCCCTTCAGCCACATGTTTGAGCTCCTTCCTGGTGAGTTGTTATCTCCTCAAAGGGAGGCACTGTCTGTGGCAATAGCAGAATGGAAAGCTACTTTAAAACTGATGAGTAATGAATGAAATTGGAGAGGCCACTGTGTGACCAGCTTGTCTTGGTTATGAGGTAGAACGAAGAAGATGGGGTAAATATAAAGTAGTACACACAGCCTATCATACATGGAATGCACTGTATAGGTCGTTCCAAACCTGTGTGACTTCATTTCTGAGTAATTGTTGTTTTGTGTGCGAACTATCCCTTTAATACATGATTCTGGTCTTATTGTGCAAGATTCCAAAGAAAAAATAACTTGCTGTGCCTCTGAAAGGATTTTCTTTTTGGCTGATGTCTACTAGGCCACGTGGGTTTGGTCTATTTGTTAATGCTGCTAACCAGTTGACAAAGCTGTTTAGGCATAGTTATGGTTTACTGTAGTAGGTAATGCAGCCTTGCCAATAGTTGACATGCTCATTTAATGTTTAGTAATGTTAATGTAATAAAGATTTAGGCAATAATAAGGACAGATTAGAAAAAAGAAGAGTTGCCATTGGGATAGGATGAGATGACCATGGTGAACTTGACTTCAGCCTCCACATCCCAGTCAAAAACCTCTTTAAAAGTGTGTGTGTCAGTGTTTTAGAAGGGGACTAATGCTCATTAGGCTACATCCACATTAATCCAGATATATCTGAAAATGGCGTTTTCATTTCGAAAAAACGGTCTTGAGCATTTTCAAGCCTTTCCAGAAGTTGCTTGTCCACATTAGGGACTTTCACACCAGGTAGTTGCAGGAACTCAGTTATAGGAACTAGTCACCTGGGCGGTCCCCCGAGAACTAAATGATCCCCCGGGGCAGTTTTCCTGGTACAGTTTTCCAGTTTTCCAGTTTTCCTCTCCAATAGGAACTCTGAAGTGACGTAAGCCGGCCGACAGCCGCATTCAACAATGTCAGCAACTCAGTAACGTAAAAGTTGAGAAGCGCTTGGACTTCTGAGTTGGTCCATGTTCGTGGAGTTAGTTCATGTAAACTGTGTGTTAACACAACTTGTTAAAAATGGCGAGTGTCTGTGTTTCATATGGCATGCGTTCAGCCAATCAATGTACACTTACATCACTGGTAGTTCATGTTGTGTTGGGTTAGACCCTACTCTGAAGTAGGAGCTTATTTTGTCCCTTCAAAAGGTGTTCCTGTAATTAAAATCGTTCCCAGTTCCTGAGGTGTGAACACGCCAAAAAGCGGGAACTTCCGCCAATACATTTACAATAGTTATAGGAACTTTGAAAATGTTCCTCCAGTGCGAAAGCCCCTACTGAAACTGATGAAAACTCTTCAGTCACCATACTGTGCATGTTTAAAACAGAATAAAAGAGATAATATTGAAAGATAAATGACTCACACCATGCTTTGTTCTGGCACGATCATTTTATTGGCAAAATATCCCACCACTCACTGGTGCGTCCAGGTCACACTCAGAATCGCCATTTAGGGTCTAAAATGCAATTGTCCATATTTTAGGACTGTTATGAAGATTGTACCAAGGAAAATGTATCTTTAATAAGTCCATGAACGTGAATAGCAGACACAACAATTCCAGCACAACCACACACACACACACACACACATATATATATATATAGGTAGGCTACTATATGTAACACACGTCTAAACATGCATCATCGTTTTCAAATTTATCCACTTTTTAATGATTTTCAATGGACAAAAATGGCACATCAGTGTTGACAGAAGGCCAAAACTTAAGTTTATTCAGATTACTATGGATGTAGTATTAATTGACAGTATTCTGGTATTTAATTGCCACCTTTTATGATCCAATCCGTTCTTAATGGATAAAACAAAGTCCCTTCCAACTAGGGTAGTGCCCGAAGCCGAATACCTTATTCGGAAAGGAAATTACACATTCTACGGTGGCCTAAAAGGGACATAGTGATAGAAATGAGATGTACTGTATATGAGATCGGAGGAAAAAATATATTTCAATGCTTGTGTGTTCTCTTGCAATTATATAGTTGGGTAATTATATTGTATATAATTTGCGGGCATCGGGGAGCAGCTGTTAATATGCGTGGTATTAAAATTGCTTTTGAATTCGTGAACACTGTGTTTAGGGAGCGGCGGTACTGACTGCACATTAGAGATAAGATATTTGTCAATGACAGTCAGGATCTGTTGCGCACCAAATCGTCCTGTCAGTTATCGCTCCTTACTCTCGTCACATGAGAAGTCAGATCGATGTAATCGAAAACCACAGCAACCCTAACCATGTCCCTTATTGGGCACCGTAGAATGCGTTATTCATTTTCCGTACCTTTCCGAATAAGATATTCAGCTTCGGACACATCCCTACTCCCAACATCCTTTCTCAATGGATATCTTGTTTTACTCTTGAAATTATGAAAGTAATATGGCTTGTGACTTCCGTTTCATGTTGATTTTAAGTTTGTATGGCATTTGTATATGTGCTAAACTGGGATTCGTAGCTGGACGACGGTATTGTAAAGCCTACATTTTGATCGCCCTTGAAGACCAAGGGTTGAAATAAATGACTTAACTACAAAATCACAAATTAACACCAAGAAACTTTTTTTTTTTTTTTTACAAGATCTAGAGATGTTCAAAGTACGGTGATCACGCCGGTGACTACTCATTGCCAAAGACTGTTATTCCTGTACCAGTGGACACATGTCCTGATCTCAGCTTGACCCTATGGCTTACACTAATAAATACAATTACGGTGGTTGGAGTGCGGCCTTCTGCCAGAAACGTCTTTGAGACTGCTGGGTTGCTGACAGAAGCTGTGTGTGTGTGTAAGTGTCCGAGTGTGTCATGTTTGAGTAGATTTAGTAGACCAGAAGTTCCTCGTGGGAGTTTTTCTGCAGACACAAGCCAGAAGAAAAATTACACATGATGCCCTTTCACACGATGAGCATCAGGGCTTAAATGCACCTCTCCACACAAGTATCATGCACAGCTTCGACCTCCACATGAAAAGCATTGCAGAAAAGTCCAAAAAAGGACGATTTTACTATGTATTAATTTGCATACGACATGCAATGTGTATAATATAATAACTAACCACTAAATGTCTTACCATGCCTTTAATATTGCATGTTGATTTTGAACTTTGAGCTTTGTGTTTGGGTAGCCTACATCAACAATGAACCTATAACCCTGAAGATAGAGTCATCCAGAAGTCTCCTTTATGCATGAACGCATGCACGCACACCCACACACAAACACACACACACACATATTCTTGTACATCTATCTTTATGAGGACATTAATTGACACAATGCAATCTCTAGCCCTTACCCATCACAACTTAGTACCAAACCCGAACCCTGACCCTAAACCGACCCTTAACCTCATTATAACCTTATCCCTAAAACCAAGTCTTGACCCTCAAACAGGCCTTTAAAGGGGTCTCAGAAAGTGAGGACCAGCCAAAATGTCCTCACTTTACTCTCTTTTTCCTCATTCCAATGGTCTAAAACTCAAACTGGTCCTCACAAAGATAGTTGTACAAGTACACACACACACACACACACACACACACACACGGTATGTTTGTTTGAGTGTTGAAACCCTGTTTATTGTGTGTCTTTCCTGTGTTTGAATTTAATAGTGTGTCGTTGCCTTTTGCTTGATCCCACTTTTGATGGGTTTGTTCTTGTGCACTGGTGTAGAAATTGAAAAACACAGCTGTCAGTGTGTGACTGTTTTTGCTTTTCTTTGTGTGATCTTAAATTGACCGCAGAGGACTTAGCCTAAACACTCCCATGGTTAGCAGACTGCTCCACGTTACAAACCTGCCTTTGCTAGTCTTGGACGACTCTGTTGTAAAGCGCATCAGATTCAATTTAGAACTTTGTTTTATGTTTACACGCTAGTGTCAGTTGTGCAGGTTTAATGTAAAATGCCATGAAACTTATGTAAGGGCAGTTGGCTGGATTCACACACTCACCTAAATCCTACCGCCAAACCATGAACAGTTTGTGAAATGTTTGTGTTTCTATAAGCCAGGAGGGAAAATACTGGAAATTCTAGCCCAATGTCATTTACATGTTGTTGGCCAAGCACTTAATCTAGCAGGCGCAGCCAGTCTACAGAAAGTTGGATACTCGTAATGTTTTTAGTCAGCATGAGGAAAAAAAAAAAGTATTTGGCGATATCAAGAATAAGCCAAGAGGTTAGCTAAAGACAGAAATACAAATGTACTTTGGCTATTTGGGCTGCGTTAGATTTTACAGGCCTTTGACGTAATTGGCAGCTCACTGTAGGTCTGCTATTAAAGGGATACTCCACTTTTTGGGGGGAAATAGGCTCATTTTACAACTCCCCCAGAGTTAAACAGTTGAGTTTTACCGTTTTCGAATCCATTCAGCCGATCTCCGGGTCTGGCGGTACCACTTTTAGCATAGCTTAGCATATCTACATCGTGTACTAAGATCGACGGAAAATGAAAATTTGCGATTTTCTAGGCTGATATGGCTAGGAACTATACTCTCATTCCTGCGTAATAATCAAGAAACTTTGCTGCCGTACCATGAGTCCAGCAGGCGTAATGATATGACGCAGCGCCTGGAAATAGTCGACCCTATAGTCTACCGAGCTGGGGACTATTTTCAGTCTACTTTTTTGAGAGAGATGCTAATGGTCCTGTCCGATTCAATGATCTATGCTAAGCTATGCTAAAAGTGGTACCGCCAGACCCGGAGATCGGCTGAATGGATTCGAAAACGGTAAAACTCAACTGTTTAACTCTGGGGGAGCTGTAAAATGAGCCTATTACCCCAAAAAGTGGAGTATCCCTTTAAGCACGCGTGTCATTGTAATTAGGGATTAGTATAATCGTCTCATTGTTTCCTTCTGTTATTTTTCTAATTGCAACAACTTCTTTTTTTAACACTGATAGGTCTGCAGTTTTGTAAATGTGAAACTCGCAGGGTTGTGGCTGGTAGTGATTAGGCACTTTCTGCTGGACATTGTTAGCGAGTTGGTCTGCATTCAGCTGTGCTTGGTCATAAATATCATCAGTGAATGCTGAGACCTGTGAAACCCTCGCTAAGTGTTAGAGCTGAAAGCACACACAGCACGCACACATCTGCTTGTTTGAGAATCTTACCAGAAGATAATATATCTGTTAAAGATTAATGAAATGAAAATTCTGTCATTTACTCTTAAAAAAAGGTGTTCTTCTATTTTTTTTTATTTTTTTTTGAGAAATGTCAGTGTTTTTTTGTTTTGTTTTTTTTGTCCATACATTGGAAGTCCGTGGTACCCAGAATTATTCAAAAGATCTACTAAAGTTATAGGTTTTGGAATGACATGAGGTTGGGTGAATTATTGATTTTCATTTTTAGGTGGACTATCTCTTTAATAGCTTGTGAATCAATTGAGGACGAGCAGAAATCTCTCAGATGGCATTGAACACAATGGAGGCATTTTTCTGCTCTAAAAACATTTACTCAAAAATATTCAGTAGCTGATTCTCTTTTATGTAATATTAATATTAAATAATATGCAATATTATAAATAGTGGATTTCAAGACTTAATACATTAAAAACGGTCAAAGGTGCATAGATAGTGAGCTATATTATTTTCAGTAGATTTTTAAACATTCGCATGTTTGCTTATATTTCCCAGAACCCATGTTTTTTTTGTTTTGTTTTTTTTTACAATTCCCATTCATCTTTTTAAGGTCATGATGACGTTGTATTAATTTATGTATGAAGTTATGTACATTTTTTATTTTTTTTATTTTTTATTTAAAAACAAATGTAATCTGGTCTCTGGTGTAGAATGTGAAATCATAGAAGTACATTTTTTAATTTTATTTCCATCTGAAATGTTTCGATTGATTCAAGAGACTGTAGTATTTGCATGCATATATAAGTGTATGGAAGGAGCAGGGTGGCATGTTCCAGTGGCCACACTTAGTCCTTTGCTATCTGTGGAACACACATGATCTGCAACACACACACACACACACACACACACACACACACACACACACACACACACACACACACACACACACACACACACACACACACACACACACACACACACAGACACCAAGACTGGCCATGATTACAGGACTAACCACCATCCTAAACTGTTGAGCAGATGGCGTAGCCAGAACTCGTGGCTGTGACACACGTGTTGACGCCCAGCATGCAACTCTCACCTACCGCCCACTACACAGCATACTGACATCACAGACACCATTACACTCTGAGAAGGGACTCTCTCTGAGGGAAAGTGGTTTAGGACTTCATTAATCCATTGATTTAGCCATCAACATTAGGAGATTTTCATGGTTTTTACTCTTTTGCCGCATAATGAGAGATCTGGGCCCTGTCCCAAATGACGCACTTGATAGAACACTTTTACATCTCTGTAGGGTTTCCAGTTTGTCAATTTGTCTTATTCAGAAGGGGACCAACTTTAATGCCGCAGTGCATTTTTTTGTGACTGAAAGGGATTACTTAAAATTTCACCCAAAAATTAATATTTAAAAATGATTTACTTCCAAACCTGTATGCATTTCTTTATTCTGCTGAACACAAAAGAAGATATTTTGAAGAATATGGGGTAACCAAACAGTTGATGGACCCCTTTAACTTCCATAGCATGGAAATATATATATATATATAGTCAATGGAGCCCATCAAATGTTTGGTTACCGACATTTTTCAAAACATATACTTTTGACGACTTCTTATCATCTTATCAACTTTTTAATAACAGAATTGTTTCTACTTCAGCTTGAATGAAAATAAACTGTAATAACTTGTTTTCATGACAGATTTATTAAAACATTTGTTAAGTAATGAAGACATAAGGAGATTTAAAAAAATAACACTGGATGGATTTTTATCATTTTATGATGGTTGTGTACAGGCACTGCCAACACACATTTCAGTTCAATCAACTTGTAAAAGTGCATGTACCATTATATGAACCCTTTAAGTTTCCAATTGACTGAAAATATAAATATGTTGTTAATATATGTTGTTAATATGTAGTGTGGTACATTGCGAACAAAGGTCAGATATTATATTGCGTAAAAGTCTAGTCTAAAAATGGCATAGCAACCTGTGCTTTAAAAAAATAAATGTAATCGAATCGAGGATTTGGAGAATCGTGACACCCCTAGTAGTAAAGGTCAACAGTAACCGATTACCACTCATTACAGGCCACTGCAAAATCAGGACCTATTGACGTGTTACAGGACACATGATGGATAGAGTTCAGAGCGCTGTGACATGTTACTGCGCTAATGTGTGCGTTTGTTTCGTCTGTTTTAGGACATACGCTGCCCTCATAAAGACGTTAAGACTGTCACATGATTAAACTTTGAGCATTATCACACTAACAACTCACTTGTGTGCCAACAGCTTTCTGAGCTGATATCATATTCACACACACCCTCTCCAAAGCCTGTAATCCATGACAGTCATCACTGACCCTAATCTACCCCACACATTCAGCCAATGCTAATCCAGCAGGCCGTGACAGCAGTGACACCTCCCCGTCTCTCTCATTCCCACAGTGCTTTGCAGGATGGCACTGTAGACCTGAGGCTACAGGGCAGCTGATTATGTTACATATACAAACACATTGACAACCCTATAATTTACGAGCTCAAACAAGGCTGGAGGACACAGAGAGTGAACCATAAGCTATGCAAACAGATGTACCTGCAAGAGCAGTGCATTGTAGTCAGCATCAAACCCGCATGCAAATGCGTATGTTAATAATGCAAATGGGTTGTGCTTTTTTATGTCGTGAGGAAATGTCTGGGACGGGTTTAATGGATACCAACAACACTTTTATATTATACTTACCATTTTAAATCCTAGACTTCCTTACATTAAGGGATTACTGAATTCAAAAGGCCTGTTCACACCAAGAACAATAACTAAAGATAACTATAATATTACTATAATGAGAACTAGTGTTAGCGTCCACGCCAGCGCACAATATCGCTCTGGCTGCGGGTCTGTTACCTGCCGTTTTAAATGCTCGAGCTCTGAAAGCAGGATGGACTCTGATTGGCTGTCAATGTTTTCATCGTTCATCAGCTGGAAAAAAAATCATTCTGAAATTGATTCCAATGATATTGTTTCTCTGGTATCTTTATAGTTGTGGTGTGGACGCTGCTATTCTTTTATATTCAGAATGATCTTTAAAACTATATCTTTGTGGTTATCGTTATAGTTCTAGTGTCACGGTTTGGGGTTGAGGAGATGAGGCGAGGAAAAAATAAAACAAAATACAAACAAAACTACCCTAAGGGGGATGACTTGACTTGAGGAACACACAAGGGTAAACATATGACAACGAACCAGCACAGGACTACAAACACAGGGAGAATAAATAGGGAGAACCAACAAAGCAGGTAACGAGGAAAGACAGGTGGGACAAATTAATCAATAATCGGGTAACAAGGTGGGTGGGGCAAGACAATCGACAGGAGAGCACATGGCACAAGGAAACACATTACAAACCATGTGCTCACACCAAACATGACAAAAAACAGAAGCACATGGCCAGTAAAACAAATCACACGCCATGTGCTCACACAAAACGAGACATGAACAGCAGCCAATGAGAACACTCATACGCCACGTGTTCACACAAAACATGACAACATGAAAGCACACAGCTAGTGAAAAACACAAGACAAGTACAAGACAAAACATGACATGAAAGCATGCGGCCGATGAAAACATGAACCGCATGAACACAGAACACGACAACAGATGCAGACAGGAGAGCTCGAAACCGCACGCTCACACGACAAGACAGAGCGCACGAGAATGAGCGAAAGCTCAACAGAGGACAAACACGCAGAGGAGCATGAATGTCCGAATCCCGACACGGAACCGAAACCAAACTAGACAGATGTGCCGGGATCCAAACACCACTCCTCGCACATGTAACAAGGCATACAGACAAAGCCAGTCAGAGCTCTGTCACAGAACCAAGAAATACACTAGACAGAAGTGACAGAACACTGACTCGAGTCCTTGGTGTGAACGCGCCTGAAGCCAGGGAAAATATTCCTTATGGGAAGTTTCCACCCTAAATTCATTACAATTAATGATGCTAATATTTCTTCAAAGCATTTTTTACATACTTATTATTAGAATAAAGTTGATAATCCCTAACAAAAAGTAGTTTACTTTTGGTTTGTTTTTTTGGACATTGTACCATAGTAATATTATGGTATTATCTTTGAAGTATATCATTAAATACCATGGTGTGACCATCTGATACCATCACTGCCATGATGCTTATTTTGTAACGGTTTGTCCTTTCCCGAGAATCCCGAATTGCACTTCATATTGGTGAAAATGATGTATTCCCCAAGATGAAGGAAAGGTGTAATCCATGTGTAAGCAAATCAGTTCAGGTCCACTGCTTAAGACATGCAAATACAGAGGGAATGGGCTGGGCGATAAACCATCAACCGTGTGATTCACACCTGCATGAGTACAGCTCCCCTGCAGAAAGTCATGCAGTCAGTGCTGTCTATGTTGGTTTGATTTAACCCTATGATTATGTTTCAACAGAAAGAACTGCTACAAATGCATGCTAACTGACCTCAAGCAAAACTGCGGCCCTGCGCTGTGGCGCTCTTATCGTTTACAGTTACACAGAGAAACACTGAAGCACATCCACATTCCTGTCGCTCACCTGCCCGACTAAATTTGTATGTCAGTTATTCAGATGAATAATCAGTTTCTGAATGAATGTGCTGCCTGTTGAATTTAAGTTATGCAATTCAGTCATGCTATGACAAAGTTGAATAGTAACCATGATAGAAAATGGTTGTATTCTTTCCTATTCAAATTTATACTTTCAGCTCGCTTTACATCCATACATCTGGAAAATAGCATAGTTATTGATAGAAACAGCTAATATATCTTTGAGGATATTAAAATACTGTAGTCAATATACACACAGGTGCTTGTTTTACTCACATTTGTTAGTCACTTTCAATAAAAACATCTTTGAAATGAGGAAATATTTGACTCCACATCAGTCGAAATCTGTATTTGCACCAAGTTATTATAACTTGGTGAAAGCGATGTTGGTAGCACTTTATTTTACAGACCCGTTCCGCATGTACATACTATGTACTTATTATGGCAATTTCAATAACTAGGTACTAACCCTGAACCTACCCCTAAACATAACCTTAAAGGGGGGGTGAAACACTCAGTTTCAGTCAATCTCATGTTAATCTTGAGTACCTATTGAGTAGTATTGCATCCTTCATATCTCCAAAAAGTCTTTAGTTTTATTATATTTATAAAAGAAAGATAGGCTGTACCGAGTCTTTCCAGAAAAAACTGAGCGGCTGGAGGCGTGCCGTGTGGGCGGAGCTAAAGAATCACGAGTGTGAGTCACACACACACCATACATCGCATGCTCCATATTTACATAAACTATACGTGATCATGTTGTTTACTTGCTGTGCTTACGCGCCGATAGCTAACAACACACAGACATTTGAAGCAGTTTTACTCACCGCCTGCGGTTCCAACGCACGACCATGAACCTTTATCGTTGGGACTGCTCCATCCTTAAGCATTAGACTATCTGCAAATCCGGCATCGAACTGGGCCTCGTTTATAAAACAATCATCGTCGAAATGCAGGGAACAACCAAGAACACTTGCAAAACTCCATTGATGACTTCCCTAAAGCCGAGCACAGCGCTTTGATGGGCGTACTGCTTTCGCTCTCTCGCTCTGGTCGACGGGTGCGCGTGCGCCCTTCCGGGAGAAGTGCCCTTAGGACCCGTATAAGGAAATTCCGCCCCATCTGACGTCACACACGCCCTTACTCGAAAAAAAAACTTTCCGAAACTTGTGACAAACCGGAAATAATTATTTTTGCCACAGAAATACTCCATCAAACGTACAACTTAATTTTTTTAACTTTGTCCATGTTTAGCATGGGAATCCAACTCTTTAACAGTGTAAAAAACTCAGTATGCATGAAATAGCATTTCACCCCCCCTTTAACCCATGTAGTTACCTTATATTACCAGTACTTTCTTGGGTTAAGTACTGTCTGGAAGTACAGTACGTTTGTTAATTTGTTGGTGCATCTTTCTTGCCTAGCACGATAAAAGTCACTAACAATATGTCGTATTACCATGTAACACTATCACTGTGCCATGGTATTGCCCATGGCGCTTTTATTTTAAGAGACACAGTTTCTCTTGTTTTTATATTAAAGGTCTGTAATGCTTTAATCTGAGAGCGTTTCATTGAAACCTACTTCTTTTGTAACTGAAATTGAAAAGCATACTGTGAATAGCATTTAAAGGTTTTCAAAAACATACTGTCATAGTATGAGAAAAATGTTGATGGCTATTTTCAAAGACAGTGGTATGTGAGCACTGCTTTGAACCACTTTTTACTAAGTGAAAGGGAAGATACTGCCTAAACAATTATTTGAGGAAAAAACAGGCTGTGCTTTCATTTCGGTCCAAAACCATAGTGAATAGCTTGATGGGTAATTTGACCCTGATGCTGATGATTTTGACAATAGCTCTTGTCAACATATCTTCACTTAAACACATGCCTGGAATAATCTCATGTGAAGATGTTGTCATCCCATCTGGGGATGGTTTCCTGGGTAACAGGCCTCATGCTGTGCTGCCGAATTTAGTCCAGTCACTCAGCAGTATGTGTGTTTGTGCGTAGGGTTCCAGTACTAGCCAAAATAATAAGTCAATCGTCTTTTACCATACAATACATTATCTCTATGCCAACAATGAACATAAGAGTTTGAACAGACCGGCATTAACATATACAGCAATTGGCCCAAACTTTATGACCACCTCCCTATTGGTCCTTCGCTTGCTGCCAAAACGGCGCCGACCCGCCAAGGCACAGACTATACAAGTCTTCTGAAGGTTTCCTGTGGGATCTGGCACCAAGACGTAAGCTGCAGATCCTTTAAGTCCTGTAGGTTGTGAGTTTGAGCCGCCGTGGACCGAACTTGTTGGTCCAGCACATCCCACAGATGCTCAATTAGATTGAGATCTGGGGAGTTTGGAGGCCAGAGCAACACCTTGAACTCTTAATTATTTTCCTTAAACCATTCTTGAATAATGTGTGCATTGTGACAGGGTGATTATCCTGCTGAAAGAGGACACTTCCGACTGTGAACACCATTGTCATCGCTGTACCTGGTCTGAAACAAAATGTTTAGGTAGTAGGTGGCACGTGTCAAATTTACATCCACATGAATGGCCGGACCCAGGGTTTCCCAGAAGAACATTGTCCAGAGCTTCACACTCCCTCCACAGGCTTGTTGTCGTTCCACAGCGCATCACTTCCCCAGGAAAACGGTGCACACATTTACGGCTGTCCACGTGATGTAAAAGAAAATGGGACTTGTGTGATCAGACGACCTTTGACTGCTCCAAGGTCCAGTTCTGATGCTCGTGTGCCCATTGTAGGTGGTTTTGACGGTGGACAGGGGTCATTAGGCACTCTGATTGGTCTCCATACGCAGCAGAGTGCACATTCCTTCCATAACCATCATTCAAATTTTGTGTGACTTGTGCCACAGTAGACCTTCTGTTGGCTCAGACTAGACAGCCTTTGTTGTCCTTGTGCGTCAATGAGCCTTGGGCGCTCAACACCCGTTTCAGAGATACTCTGATCCAGTCGCCTCGCCACAACAATTTGGCCCTTGTCAAAATCACTCAGATCTTTATTCCTGCCCATTTCTCCTGCATCCAACATGTTGATTATGAGAACTGATTGACTAATCTACACAGAGCTTAAGATGTGTCCTTGTTAGGAGATTTTTACTTCACCCTTGACCAGTCATAATGTTTTGGCCAATCAGTGTACACAGAGCCTGTTTTTCCTGTTGTGTACTACTCCTTTTTTCAGCAGCTTTTGTGTCTGGAGAGCTTTTCAGTGCAGGCAAAGAACCATGCAGAAGTCAACTTAGTATCAGTGGTGTTTTCTCTCAACCCTGAAGTGAGTTCGAACAAGGCTGGATGTATAATGACACTGGGGGTCTATTGATTGGCTGTCACCATTAAGTCAAGGTCACTTGCCAGCATGTTGTTCAGGGCTTGAAGCGCTGGCATTGTTTCACCCTCTGCCTACTTGAGAGAGCTATGATACATAGGGCCGGTGTGTACAGTAAAGGCACACGCTGTAACTTTTAGTTCCTAGTCATAGGAACCATGCTTTATTGGCATGGTAAAACAGCTTTACATAACCAAGCCATTAATTAACACTTTTACTGTACCATCAGTCGATCAATATCACAAAGTAAACGCTGTCAGAGTGACTCAAGAGCACAATGTCAAGGTTTATTTTTCCAATATTTACAGGTTGAATGTAAGTCATACCTAATATAAATGTATACATTTGTACTTAATTACATTCAAATAAAAAAAACAGGTTTGCTAATGCTATACGCAATGTTTATAAGCATTTCCGGTTGGCATTTTCTTTCCAGTGATTCCTCTTTTGTTGTCACAATACAGATATATTATGATCTTTCGCTTAATTGTTTCTCATTCATCATTTGGCTTTGGGATTTGGGCAGTTTCCTGCTATCATTGTAGAGCTATATATAAATAGTGTTGACAGTACGCACCTCAGGGTTAGTTTAAACTTGTTTGAGGGAATGGCATACCTTGTTTCCATCTCTTTTATCAATCATAGGCCCTTGAATTTGTAGTCCTAACCAAGTATACATTTTTGAAGGGGATTCAAATTGTGTTTTGCTGGAAACTTGTTTCCTAGCTAGGACAGTTTTATATTCTCAGCTAGTTCTCAGTTTTTATGTTGAATATCAATATTAGTGCACATTGAGCTCCAGTTTGTAAAGGATAGGTTCACCAAATTTTCAACCAGCTTTGTTTGTATTGTTTTCAATGCCGGTAAATTAACAATATGCACTCTTTCTCTGTGTTACTTGCTCCATATTTTCCTGTTTATTTGTCAGCAAAAGTTTTCGGATGACACCAACTGCATCATTTTGCATCACATGATAGACTTTTGACTGCTCAAGGTCTTTTAGTTAAAACTACAGATTAAACTACAGTCAGATCGACAAGGGGGTGGTGTCAAAATCAAAAGTGCATTATGGGTGTTTTTGGCAAAATGGAACCCAACAGCCCATTTTTTTCCTCTTTGTTTAATCTTTTTCACATTTCTACTGCATAACCACGTTTTTATAAAAGTCCATCTTGCCATCAATGAATTACCCCTTTAAAGATGCAGTAAGTGATTTCTGAGAAACATAGTTGATATTTAAAAATCATCCCAAACAAACACGCCCCTCCTTTCATTGCTCCGCCCCCAACATGCTGTGCTGTTACTAGAGCTAACATTACAACAGCATATCTTGGTTCCTCTGATATTTTCTCTTTTGTAATGTCTCTCAGCCATCTCTCTTTCTACAGTCTTTCTTCAAATCTCACTCTCTCTTCCATCATGAGAGGACACGCCCCCTACTGCTGATTGGCTACAAGTGTGTTATGGTGCTCTGTCCGATCCACTTTAAACAGTGTTTCTCATAAATCGCTTACTGCACCTTTAAGTATGATTATTACCCCTGAATCTTGTGTAACACCCCAGAATGAAACGTGTAATAGGAAGAAGTTTCCAAATACATTCGAATATTAACAGAAAATCGCCTGTCTTTGTACAGCCGGAGACACTGTCTGGCAGGGGTTCTGGTGGAGAGGAATGGTAATTTGTGGTGGCTTTGAGATTGGAGACAGACTGGATTTCAGCGAGTGGAAATGGCTCTTCTGGGGGCCCTGAGCTGCCGTGAGATCCTAGAGCCTGTGAGAAAGAGTGACACATTTGAGTCATTCAGTTTCTCTCACTGTTTGCTTAGTGAAAGGCGAAAGAGATGAGAAGAGAAGTGGGCTGTGTGTGTGTGTGTGTGTGTGTGTGTGTGTGTGTGTGTGTACTTGAGAACAGATGGCAGCTGGTTAGCTGGGCTTGGACAAGGTAATTACCATGCACTGTGTTACTTAACTCCTTACTGGTGCAATCTGTTGGGTTTTATCCCTGTTCCATACTTTCGTTCTATGATAGACTTCGAAACCGGTTTGCTCTTAAAATAATCTTGTCTAAATGAACCAACACACTTGGGACATAGCTTACGTTTCACAGCAATTGGTGTTGTGGTATTATTGGGTGTGCCTCTTGTTTTTACTTCTCTTAACCTCATGCTCTGTTTCTTCTTTTCACACTTTCGGATCTTTACTCAAACAAGGAAACAAGGAAATGCATACACTGAAGTTAAATTGAAATAGGTTTCATTTGGCAAGTGATTTACCACATATTCTAATCTGATCACACCTTCTCTTATCTCAGTTAAGGTGTAAATCTGTGAATCGTTGTAAATATTGCTCATACTTTGGGTTAGAGATTTGAACTGGATATTAAACACATCACACATTATTTGTGCCATGTGTGACATGAATCATGCAGATTATTGACTATTACATTTTTAAACAATCGGTCTTAAGATGTTCAGCAGGCAGATGACAAAATGGGCCAAAAGTCCCATAGACTTGCACATCTAGTGAACATATTATCATGGAGATTTGGGCTTTTATCACTGGGGCCACTTGCGACATGCAAGCAACCGCTGCACAACTTGCTAAAAACAACTCTGAATACCTTAGGAACCACATAGCAACGTCTGGCAACCACCCATAACACTCTTGCATAATGAAGGCAACTTTTGCATGGGTGATCGCCATGCACATTTTCATTAGGAGTTTCTTAGTAAATGGATAATCCCTTTGTTTAGGTTGCTTTGTTTGCAAGAAACATTCAGCACTTACAGCATAAGTTTATCCCTCCCTTCGGTATAGAAGGTTTCCTAAGAAGTTGCCCAAGTGTTAGTCACTGGTCTTGTTGTGATAGCAAATGATAAGCAATACTTGTATGCCAATACAGATGCATGAATAACCCTTTCCATTTGTTTGTGTGAGCTGTGGGACGTGACTGTCTGAGTTTACTTGTTTGTATCATGGGGATTCAGGTTTGTCTGACCTTTGCTTTGCTTTTGAAACAGATTTCCTACCATGGCAGTGAGGAAGGGGGGGAGAGCGAAGACTCAGAAGGCGAAAACCAAGAGTTGGCACAGATCGATAGAGGTGTGTATTTTTATTTTATTTAATTTTTTGACACGTGCATATGCCTATTGCATAGAGGGCTTCAACAACTAATTTATGAAATCAAATATGATACATAGAAAAATACATTTACTTAAGTTACTGTTATGTTCTTATAAATCAAGCTTTTCAATTTTGCTAAACTGTGTCTTGAACAGAGAACAGTATTTGTTGTTAAACATAAAATTACATTTTTAAATGAAACAAATTAAAACCCTATATTCAATGTAGGTTAACTATGCTATTTTGATATCTACAGTAATGGGATTACTGAAAAATGAAGTGTACACGTGACATTATGCATTATAGGAAAAGTAAAATGATCGCAGTAGATCATTACTATGTTCACAGTAGGGAATGTGTGTCTCCAGAACATTCTACACTTTCATACATTTGGTTCTGCTGCTTTCAAACTGTGAAAATTACTTTATTGAAATTTTCTGAAATGCATAACATATTCATAGCTGCCAACTCTCACGCATTCACCGTGAGACTCACGCAATTGACACTCTTCACACGCGCTCACGCCACACATCCATTTTCTCACGCACAGAAAAATCGCGAAGCAAAGAGGACACGGAGACCGACAGACTAGACAGAGCAGGTTACTTATGATATAAAAAAAATCTCAGCTCTCAGATTCTGTCACTTTTATTACGAAATTCAGACAATAAATACCGTTTTGGCGCTTGTAAATGTGACGCGACAGATCCCTAGCGGCACGTGAACCGATCATCTCTAGCTGATAGTAAATAACTTTAAACACGAATGAACACTGTTGAAAGATACAGTACAACTTACCGAAATGTATATTCCTCATACATAATATCGACCAATCAATCAAACAAAGGTGTCAATAAAACAGCTGGAGAACAATCATGTCACATAACATTTACCTCAGGAAAGCCATTTAATGACCATAATATAGGCTATAGCACGTTAGTTGCCTAGAAAAAAAGAGCTATAGAGAGTATTTGGCTAAATATGTGTACTATATTGCATATTTATTATATTTTTACTTATATCATTAAATAAAGTTGTTATTATAATAAAAAAAACGCATTATATTTCATTTGTGTTATTTTTTAACCTTAAATAATACTGCCAGCTGATAGGGCTCTCTGTATGTTTACAGCATTAGGTGAGTTGTTTTTTTCTTGAGAAAAATGAATGCCTATCTTGTGTAGCCTACCTAATATTTATCCAAATGAGTCAATATTAAATCAAATCACAATAACTGAATTGAATTGAAATAATAAAAAAGCGTAGCTTACCAGAAATTGAACCATGTAAACATTGTAACATGTTGTCGCTAAACCTAATAAAATTCAGTTTAGTTACTAAAATGTTTTGACAATCACAATACACTTATTGTGATGCAATAATTTTTTTTATTGAAAAAAAATAAAAAACATAAATCTTGTTTATGTCAACATAATCTTGTCAACATAAACCCCCCCCCCCCCCCCCCCCCCCAAAACATAAATCTCACTCCAAGCAAAACTCAAAAGTTGGCAGCTGTGCATATTTCATCTTGCACATTGAAGGAAAGTATCTGATAAATAGAATAATCAGAAAAAAATGGACAGATTAAACTATTATCAGAGTAGTTATTAGTTGAATCCTTAATAGTCTGTCACCTACATGCACTAGGTTAGAAACTCCAAACCATAAACTTTATCTGGAGTCTAAAATCTAAACAACATATATGCATTTTATTCACACCTTGCTTGTACTTCCTGTCATAACAGAAGCTAAGAGCGATGAGAAATGGTTTGGTGTGATCTAATATGGTGTGGTGTGAGGTAGTTTCCCATAAAGGGCCGTCAAATAATTTTCAGTGAGACGCAAACAGTGAAATATCACAATAGTTATATTTCTTATAAATTTTTTATTTTTTTTTATTTAGCAATAATACTAATAATATTTTATAGCCATATTGATTGCACTTACAAACAAGCACAGCAAACCTGGAATGCTTAATGGGATTGTCCCAGCTCAGGCTCATTTGAAAAACGCACCTGTGGCAAAATCTTTTCAAAACGCAAAATATGTTGCGTCGTGTACATTTCGCGACAGTGAAAATGTCCAGTGAGTGGCGCTAAAAGCGTGTCAAGTTTTTTTCCGGAACAGATGAAAGTGAATATGTTTCACTGCAGTTCTGAATTGAAATGTCCGCTAAAAGATTAATGCTCCATCACGTTTTAAAATAACATACACCTACACTAAACCCTAAACCTACCAGATAGTGTTAACAAAAGCAAATGCGATATAAAAATGTAATCGAAACCATGGCATTTTAGCTTGTTTTTGAACTTTGAGCTCTCACATATCGTGACTCATCTTTCATGGGTTCGTACCCGAGCTCTCCGCATCACAAGTACAATTCTGTACCAGCTGAGCTACTGAGCACGCTTAATAAGTGAGTAAAACTAAACATATGGAGCTGGTTAAGTGATGCAAACTCCAAAATATATTAGTTTACACATCATGTGCAAAGAGCCGTGTGAAAATGTCTTTATTAATCCATAATCTGCCTCTGTAATCATAATTGTGTTTGAAAACGATGAAAAGTGTTAGCTGTTTTACTGCCTCTAGTGTTTATTTCTTTTAGAAACTGCAGTGATATGTACGTATTGGTGTTCCACAGGAATTTTTTTTCAATGAGCCTGTGTTGGATTGTCCCTTTATTAAAGCTGCTCTAAGCGATGCTGGGTGTCGTCACTTCTTGTTGACGTTCGAAGTATTGTCAAACAAAACGGAGGCTAGCTCGACCCTCCCTCCTCCTCATCCCGTCCCCTCCCCCTCCCCCTCCCTTCCGTGCTTCCTGAAACAGTCATGAACCATTTAGAAAAAACAGACTGGATTTACCCCATATCCAGCAGAAACAGAGCCTCCTGAATGTCGGATTGGAAGCCCTTCTGCCGGCGGAGTTCTCGCCAGCTTTTGAACGCTTTTCCGATGTAAATTCGGGACTTCGCTTTTCTTCTCCTTTTCCCTCTTCTTTGTTATTTGTTCATCGGAACGTCGTCTCTTTGGTCGTGTGTCTGCCATATCAAAATTCTCAAGAATATACAATTTTAACGTTAGTCGTTGTTAGGACATCTCTCCTCTAGCTAACTTCCCCCGCCCCTCCTTCATGTGCACGCGAACTAACCCCCCAACCCCACCCCCAATTCATTCTTGTTGGTTATTGGGTGAAACACTGTTTGTTATGTTTCGTGGTCCAGGCTTGGGCCAGTTTGTTTTTCTTGCCGTTTGTGGAGTCTGGGCTGTCTACAGAGACCGCGTTTTTTTACAGTGTGTTCAGGGGACAGGCAGCTAGAGGATAGTGAGGATATGTTTGCTGGATGTGACAAAAAAAATTTTGGCCTAAAAAAACACGACATCTTTTAGAGCACCTTTAAGTGCGTTTTAAGCTTCTTAAAAAAAGAAAAAAAGAAAAAAAAAGGGGTTCTGCTGATTGATAACCTTCTGCTGTATTTCTTCCCTCTACAGAGCGCCGGCGGAATTGTGCCTTGACTCCTCTAGCCACCAGTCAACAGCACAACCAGGGCATTCTCTCTCCGGCTCACTTACGCCGTCTCCGTTTACTCCTGGACCCGACCCTGGACCGCCACAGTTCGGAAGAGGAGCTGGAGCGCATCGCAGGAGCCCCGGGGGCAGAGGGGGGCCGGAAGTGGCACAGACATGGAGACATGAGCAGCGCCTCTAGTGACGAGGAGGTGAAGGACCTGTGTGGGCCGAACGAACCGTCGACCGGGGCCCGCTTGAGCGCCACCTCTCCCAGTCCTGTCCTCTTCAGCTCCTCTCCTCCTCGAGCGCTCAAGCCTTCACACACGCCGGCCCGCCTCCCTGTCCGGCCCATCATTCTCAGCCACTTTGAACAACCTTCCATGCCTTACTGGCGCCACCGGCCCAATTACACAGGAGAACCTGGTCGCCCCAGCCTAGACCTGGAGAAAATGCAGCAGGTAAGAGACACTCAATTTGACTCAACATCTGGCTAAGATCGAACTTGGGTGGTTTTGCAAGGAAGGACATCAGCATCTATTGATAGTCCTATCCAACAACTCTAGTCTTAACCCTATGCTTAACATTCCCTTAAAACCAGAGGGAAATATGATGGGTGGATAAGAATGTAGAAGAAACCCCTAACCCTATGATCTAATTGATTGATATAGAGCTGTTGTTTCAGGACCAACTAGTATATACATCCAGGAAAGCATTATTAGCAAAATCACAGTCAACTAGAGCATGCTTTTTCCAAACAGTGTGTGTAGTAGTTAATAGCTAAAAGTTCCTAATATGAAATGAAAAGCCAGATTTTTTTTCTCAGTAACATCGCAATTCGATTGTTCCCCCCAAATCGTACAGCTTTATTTATCAGTGTCAGCACCCCTTAAGGAATTTACCTTTTTTGGGGTCTTTCTTCTTTTTTATCAATGTCTTCTGCTTTTTTAAAAGCCATTGTGCCCATGATCAGATGCACCATTGTATCACTGTATCAACGCAGTCTTTTTATTACTCAGCAATTTATACAGTGGCCCAAAAAAATATTTTGAAACTTAAATAACACTTAAAAACGTGTGAATATCATTGCACTAGAAACAAAATATTAGATCAAGTGGAATTTACTTGTGCGAGCTCACTTATCAAGCAAAACATTCACAAACGTTTAGGTTTTAAATGACAAAACAATGGATATTGTTTAATTAAGGCAAAAGTATTTGGAAACTTTCTGGTTCTCAAAACGTACGGGAAACTGTGGTTACTTTGCTAGGGCACCTGTGTCAACTTGAGGGGAACTGAACTGACTTTATATAGCCAGCAAAAAACCTTAGTCTCTGAAAAATAAAGTTACTATATTTCCCCCCAAAGAACCTCTTGAATACTTTTCTGGTGTAAAATCTCTTCGTTCCAGACCAACAGTCCTTGTCAACTCAGTGGCTGAATTTGAAAACAATGCAAGACAAATGCACAAAACTACACTTACTCAGACAAGTCCATGTGCTCCGGGGCTTTGTGCCCGCCACCTCCAGAGAGAAAGAGAGGATGACAGATGTCAGCCCCCCTCCCTCGCTCTGAACAAAAGCCTGATAGAGTGAATCTGTGAGTGAATGAAACGGCAAAGTGGGGAAAAAAAGTAGTTTTCAACCTAGTAGTTTTGTCTTCAGGTGTTCAAATAAACAGGCCAGATTGTGCCAGGTTAAAACAAAGGACATGTGGAGATGTAAAGAGCAAAAAGACGAGTACAGAGAGAGAAGAGGGCTGTGAGGACCATATGACTCTTGGAGTGCACTGTGTGTGCGCTCGGTCAAGTGGAATGGGAGGTGTTGATGGAAAAACAAAATGTGGGAGACTGCTAAAAGCTCATTTTGCTTCATCTCTTTTAAAGTGCCCCTATTTGCTATTTTAAAGGTTCCTATTTTATTTTGGAGGTCTCCTACAATAGTTTTACATGCATCCAAGGTAAAAAAAAATAACAATAAAAAATCTTTTATTTTCTCATAATATGTGACCCTGGACCACAAAACCAGTCACACGGTAAATTTTTTTAAATGGCGATGTATACATCACCTGAAATAAATAAGCTTTCCAGTGATATATGGTTTGTTAGGATATGACAATATTTGGTTGAGATACAACTATTAGAAAATCTGGAATCTGAGGGTGCAAAAAAAATGAAACATTGAGAAAATCTCCTTTAAAATTGTCAATTTATATTCACGATTGTGCTGCATTCACTAAAAAAAAAATAACTTTTAATATATTTACGGTAGGAAATTTACAAAATATCCTCATGGAACATGATCTTTACTTAAAATCCTAATGATTTTTGCCATAAAAGAAAAATCGATAATTTGACCCATACAATGTATTGTTGGCTATTGCCACAAATATACCCGTACGACTTATGTCTGGTTTTGTGATCCAGGGTCATGATATACACTCACCTAAAGGATTATTAGGAACACCTGTTCAATTTCTCATTAATGCAATTATCTAATCAACCAATCACATGGCAGTTGCTTCAATGCATTTAGGGGTGTGGTCCTGGTCAAGACAATCTCCTGAACTCCAAACTGAATGTCAGAATGGGAAAGAAAGGTGATTTAAGCAATTTTGACCGTGGCATGGTTGTTGGTGCCAGACGGGCCGGTCTGAGTATTTCACAATCTGATCAGTTACTGGGATTTTCACGCACAACCATTTCTAGGGTTTACAAAGAATGGTGTGAAAAGGGAAAAACATCCAGTATGCGGCAGTCCTGTGGGCGAAAATGCCTTGTTGATGCTAGAGGTCAGAGGAGAATGGGCCGACTGATTCAAGCTGATAGAAGAGCAACTTTGCCTGAAATAACCACTCGTTACAACCGAGGTATGCAGCAAAGCATTTGTGAAGCCACAACACGCACAACCTTGAGGCGGATGGGCTACAACAGCAGAAGACCCCACCGGGTACCACTCATCTCCACTACAAATAGGAAAAAGAGGCTACAATTTGCACGAGCTCACCAAAATTGGACAGTTGAAGACTGGAAAAATGTTGCCTGGTCTGATGAGTCTCGATTTCTGTTGAGACATTCAGATGGTAGAGTCAGAATTTGGCGTAGACAGAATGAGAACATGGATCCATCATGCTTTGTTACCACTGTGCAGGCTGGTGGTGGTGGTGTAATGGTGTGGGGGATGTTTTCTTGGCACACTTCAGGCCCCTTAGTGCCAATTGGGCATCGTTTAAATGCCACGGCCTACCTGAGCATTGTTTCTGACGATTTCCATCCCTTTATGACCACCATGTACCCATCCTCTGATGGCTACTTCCAGCAGGATAATGCACCATGTCACAAAGCTCGAATCATTTCAAATTGGTTTCTTGAACATGACAATGAGTTCACTGTACTAAAATGGCCCCCACAGTCACCAGATCTCAACCCAATAGAGCATCTTTGGGATGTGGTGGAACGGGAGCTTCGTGCCCTGGATGTGCATCCCACAAATCTCCATCAACTGCAAGATGCTATCCTATCAATATGGGCCAACATTTCTAAAGAATGCTTTCAGCACCTTGTTGAATCAATGCCACGTAGAATTAAGGCAGTTCTGAAGGCGAAAGGGGGTCAAACACAGTATTAGTATGGTGTTCCTAATAATCCTTTAGGTGAGTGTACATTGCACATCACCTGATTTCTCAAAGAGTCTGAAAACGGTTCTTTCGAAGATTCAGTCTCTCTAAACCCCTCTTTTCCGTGAGCCTGCTCTGATTGGTCAGACGGGCCAGTCTGTTTTGATTGGTCTACCGCTTACAGCATGTCTCGGAAACTAAACGCCCATTACCATATCTGAATTTCGGCTCCAGAGGCTTCCTCAGCGAATGACACACAATGATACAAACCGTAACGATGGCGTTGTTATTTCTGTATCAGTTCCAGTGCGAGTCCTCATGCTTTTGAAAACAGCATTTTCTCAACATGAATAACACAAATAAAACTCTTCCAGCTACAACTAGTGTTTGAGGGCGGGGCAAAAGTAGACGTTGTTCACGGGCAGCCAATGAAGACCACAGGCTGGCATTATGCAAATTTGTTACATTGTTACGTAGGTTTGTAACATTATGTGAGACTGGAATTGCTGATGACTCGTTACAGTATTCTTATAGTAGACAATAAGGTTATTTGTCGTGCACTTTGATCTTTAAAACTTTGCCAGACATTTTACATTCGCATTACACACTGCATGAAAGGTAATATTCGAAAAAGCACTTTAAATCAAACGTACACAAATTAATAAGTCATCATTATTGCCTTTAGTACTAAACATGAAATAATCCATGTCCAGCCTCACTCTACTGTGTATCACACATTTAATTATATACGGCAGCTGTTATGTTAATATGTTGAGCCACTTTTGGGCGACAGTCGAGTTAGTTTTTCATTATTAATCCTTACCAACTAATCCATTCCTGCACATATGCAGTTGCTTAAATCTCAAACGTAGGGGTCCAGCTATTGTTCAAGCGAAATGAATGGTCTGTCTGACAGATGTCTAAATGCTGCCCTCCATGGTTGAGTGAGCTTGACAAACATTATCTCCTTTTTTGGGAACTTTGAAATGAGGCCGAGCTCGTTTCAGACTTCACCCGGGCTTTAACCATGGCTGCCTTCCAGTCACGCAGATCTGGACAAATTTGACAATTCCTGGGTTGTTTTGTTTTTTTACTGGGAGTTTCCCTTGCAGAACAAAGAGACTGCTTGAAATGTGCATTAATCTGTCATTGCCTATAGATTTTTGCCATGAATTTATTATAATATATAAACTTTGAAGATGGTTGTTTTTACTGTACTGAAAAACCCTGTTTTTAATGCTCTCTAAGTTAAAGGGTTATTTCTGTTGTCATTTATGGCGTGTTCTCATAGATACATGACGTGTATGTATGTTATTTATTTATTTTTGAGAAAACAAAGATGTTTTGTAGCATGTTCATGCTTCTCTTTTTGATGCATAGAAAGTGAATGAAATTTGAAGTTCAAGATGTTTAGTGAATAATGACTTCAAGATAAGGATGCACCAATTTTAATTTTTCATGGCCAATTCCAAGTGCCGATTTTTAAAAGAGATTTTTTTTATTACATTTTTACAAGCAAATGGACAGATTCCGATACCGGTTGTCGATTTTTGACTTTTTTTTTCTTTCTTTTTTTTCGTTAAGCAAATTTATTAGCCTGTTTAAAACCAGACCATTCTCAGTAGTAACTGAGTTATGTTCTGGCAAAGCTTCATTAATAACTCATTTCCAAAGGGGCGTCACCAACGGACGTCGCTCAAATGCCTCTGGGCGAAATTGTATAGACCTAAAACCAATCAGAGCGATCGTGATCGTGTAAAGCCATATGCTGCGTCCCAATTCGCCTAAGTTCCACTACGCCATACAAGTATGTACTCTTTTTGTGAAGGAAAGGTATTTACTTTTGAATGTGTAGCAAAAAAGTAGGCAAGCTTTGGGACATACTACTTCGTCATCTTTATCGGACGGATCTGTCGCGTGCATCCTGTCACGTAAACTGCCCTGTCAATCATCTTGTCACAGTTAAAATCCTCTATTAAATCTAATTTAATTTCCTACCGTTTCGGAGAGAAATGTAGTAGCACGTTGATCTGCCAGTGGGTCTTTCATGGAGACTGTCCTCACGTGTTTGCAATTTGAATATAATAATGCATTTAAAAGTTGGTGCGCTTCACCATTGGACGTCGCTCAAATGCCTCTGGGCGCAATTGGATAGACCTAAAACCAATCAGAGCGATCGTCATCGTGTAAAGCCCGCCCCAACGTTTCTGATTGGTGCCGCGATTTCGACGGATTAGAAATGGGCTTGAATGAGCTCTTTGCCAGACTACTTGCAGAGCAAATCTAAATTTGCCGGAAGTTGTCTGGGTTTTCCCAGGCTACAAATTTATTTGTTGTTTATTTGCTCTACTACAGGCCAAACTGGCCTTAAACAAACAAACAAAAAATATCTGTGGCCATTTGAAATTTGAGGCAACCGCAGTTTTTATTTATTTTTATTATTAGATTGCATAATTTCAATATTTAATGCACAGGCAGAATGGTCTGACTTTAGCTTTGTGAAATCGCTACATAAAACATACCTGTGCAAAACAAAAACGAGCTGACAGACTGAATGAAAATGCAAACTCAGTCTGTGACAGTAGGTGGCACTTATGAAATGGTTAGCAGCTCCGCGCTTATAAAACACTACTTTACTTTATACGGAGGTAAGAGGAAAAGAAAATGCCATCTAATCCCCCAAATGCCATCTTTAATGAAGACAGTTAGAGATACAGTACATTCATAAAATCCACACAAATTATATTTTTGGGAAATTATTGCAATGCAATTTGTGTGCAAGTCCGGAACAGAGATCGGCCAAAATAAAACCAAAAACGTGTTTTTGGAGCAAAAACCGTCCGGTTCCGATCGATGGCCGGGGACTGGTACATCTCTAGTTAAAGACTAATATATGGAATAATATACTAATAAATTTGGCGCATGAACGGCGCGTTTGTCAGTTTTAGTGCTTCACAGTCTCAGTCCCTGTGCAGTCTGGACATTCTGCTAAACATCTTTGTAATTCCACACACAAAAAGAATGTTACATGGTTTGAAATGAGGGTACATTTTTAATTGAGTTAAATTTTTTGCCAATTTATTCCTTTATCATTGCCTGTAGTTTTTTTAAATCATAAATGTATTGCAATCTTTAAGGAGAACTGCTTGTTTTAACTGTAATGAACCGCTTAGACTTTGTTGAGTCACGCTGCCTCAGTTTAGCACTAACAGTAGAGTTCTGGGTAAGGAAAGCAAACAGAGTTCCTCGTTTGTCCTAAAAGGGCGGCCCACAGGATGTTTTGCTCTGTTACATAAAAGACTGATTAGTTTTGGTAGCCACAGTGGCCCAGAGCTTCCAGGGATCTTCCAGAACAGCTCAAGGGCAAAAAAGCAGTAAATGTTTACACTGACAATATGGAAACTCGTTCCTCAGTGTGTGTGTGTGTGTGTGTGTGTTGCAGCTGGTGTGTGGAGTTTGGCTGTGCTTAGACTTAAGGAAGGTTTATGTCATTCCTTTTAACCATATTTTCTCCTTTCTGCTCTTTGCTTCAGAAAATGCTTCTAAAAAAGAACTGCGGTGGGAAAACGAGGACTATCAAGATTCGGGTGAGTGTTTCAAAAGAAAACAAACATACTGTGACCCAAAAAAACAAAACAAAACACTTAAACCACAGTTAGAGAACATGTTAACTCTTTCCCCGCCATTTACGGAACTTTCCGGCAATCCGTGTTTTCACTGTTATACGGTAGGGGGCGCTATTACGCATCTTCTGAAAGAGTACAGAATCTCCTGATCAAAACACAGGTGAAAGAGAAGCAGAAACAAGCGATAGAGGCATTGCTTATGTAAAATAACACAATCATCACACATTACAGCATATAAATCAAAACTGGCAAATGTTACTGAATGAAATATGGACCCAGGACGAGCTATACGACTGTGAAACTTTGGGGGTGTTGATGGACACATTAACTATATTAATGTTTTCCCTGCCAGATATATATAAGCATATAGTGTATATACTGTATATATAGTATAAGCATATAGTGTATAAGCATATAGTAAACATATAAGCAGGGGCAGGGAAAGCGTTAATATAGCTAATGTGTTGAACTCGTCTAGAAAATAAAATGGTTTGATTTTTTGTTATCTAATCCAATGACATTCAACCTTAAGTATCTAAATACTTTTTGGGGTCTCTGTTAACACAATTTGAAGAATTGTTTCTTTGCTGGCATTGTTCAAATAGTTAATGTTCTGCAAATAGTAAATCATTTGGACATGTTTTTGTAATTCTGGTCTTGGATCAGGTCAGTACAGTAGCATGAATGCTTTGAATGCGAGTGTTTGGACTGGTTTCTAAAAGCCTGACCCGTGAGCACGGTGCGCTGGATCCGGGCCGAAACGCACCCGCTGACCCTCATAGCCATGGCCCTGGACCCCCCGGCTGTGTGTTTGGCACTCCTCACACGGGTCCAGAAGGCCCGAGCTGAACGATGCCAGTGTGTGACGTCGTCATGAGCTCGGCACCTTTTGGACTGCAGAACAGTGACTCCCGCTTGCATGGCACAGGAACTGGAACGCTCATGGGAAACACTGGCTGCAGACCAGCCCGCTGCAGTCAGAGAGAGGAATTACAAACACAAGCTGTCTCATCTCGCAGGGGCCCCTTTCCAGAAAAAACTACCATTGTGTTCTTTGCTTCGGTAACATTTAACCCTGTAAAGGTCAGAAAAATAATAAACAATGAGTAGTTTTTATTATTAGTGATAGTTTGAATTATTTGTATTTTTTTAAAGGAACACGCCGACTTTTTGGGACTTTAGCTTATTCACCGTATCCCCCAGAGTTAGATAAGTCCATACATACCCTTCTCATCTCCGAGCGTGCCGTAACTCTGTTTGACGCACCCACCGCTAGCCTAGCTTAGCACAAAGACTGGAGGTAAATGGCTCCAGCTAGCATACTGCTCCCAATAAGTGACAAAATAACGCCAACATTTTCCTATTTACATGTTGTGATTTGTATAGTCACAGCGTGTACGAATAACAAGGTCACATGAGACACAGCCATCTTCTAACCGTATACATACTGGGAACTATATTCTCAGAAGGCGAAGCACTGCTACTTGGGCGGAGTGATTTGCTCGCAGCACCTGAGTGACTATACAAAACAAATCACAACATGTAAATAGGAAAATGTTGGCGTTATTTTGTCACTTATTGGGAGCAGTATGCTAGCTGGAGCCATTTACCTCCAGTGTTTGTGCTAAGCTAGGCTAGTGCCGGGTGCGTCAGACAGAGTTACGGCACGCTCGGAGATGAGAAGGGTATGTATGGACTTATCTAACTCTGGGGGATACGGTGAATAAGCTAAAGTCCCAAAAAGTCGGCGTGTTCCTTTAATGGAACAGTTTAATGAACCTTTAGACAAACTATTAAAAAAAGCTAAAGAAAAAAAAGTCATATTTGACTTGATAAAAATAATATTTTATATAGTGAATATGGAGCTCATTCTTGAGGAGGAAAAAAAGAGCACCAAACTGAGCAAAAATATGCAATATGCAGTTGCTGATATTTATTTGGCCAAAAGGTTACATGAAATTTTGATAGCTTGATGTAAATCAATCAGATATTTACATAAAGTGCTTATAAATATCAGTTGTCACTCTACATCTTCCAATAAAATGTCTTAGTAAGATGATATTTAAAATCGTAGTTTTATGATAAAAGCTCTGTACTTTTAATTGTTTTAAATGCGTTACAATATGTACAAATAAACATTCCTCAAAAGCATGATGTATCATATTTGATACTTACATTTGAACATTTCTCTAAAATTATGTATGGATAATCAAGTAAACCTAAGTTGCTTCAGTCCAGTAAGTGTTCATCGTGAAATATTACTAACGATATCAAAGTTATTCTTATCTTTACTTTATAAAAACCAGTGATGATTTCACAGCAAAAACTATCAATCAAACGACAGATTGTGTATGTTTTAGGCAATGTTTTGATCCTAATCTAAAGTGACCAAAATGTCCAATATATGGAGTCTCCAAATTTTGCAGTGCTGAAATGTTAGGATTAAAATAATAATAATAATTAAAGCTGCAAGCAGCATTTAGCGGGGTTCAAGCATTTAGGGTCTTTAAGCACATAAGGCAGTTTAGTGAGTTGTCTGAGTTTTTGTTTAGGATTTACAGGCTTTTGAGTGTTTTTTGCCATACACATTTTCTAAATGATCCTGTTATGGCTACCCAATGGGTAAAGTTAAAGTTTTTTATATAATTAATAATCTAGAGCTTCCAGAGAATTGTACTGCACTTGTATATTTCCGATCGGGCGAAAAACCTAGGACTAGTTCGCAAAAGTAGGTTTTTAACATAATCGCAAGTATTTAATGAACAAATTGATTGACAGCAGTAGTTCTTGAGGCAAAGTTGTTCAGTATGAGGAGATCTATCAAATGATATGCATCACGTGATTACATAGCCGTAAAACCTGTTAGCGTCAACTAGTGGCTGATTTTTCAAAATTCTTACAGACCTCTAGGGCCACGAGTCGAACATGCCCACCGAGTTTCGTTCTGATCGGCCTCCGTTAAGAGCAAACTAACAGCTTTGAATTAAAATGGTGAGGTATCCTGTTGTAAACATCAACCATGCCTGTTGACAGTTCTCTTTTGTGGGAAGGGAATGAAAAGTTCTCAAATCCGCAGCACAGCCTCAGACATAGCATTTATATCCATGATCTGCCATTTTCACTATTGTCCTTGCTTGCTTCTTCACAATACCTGCAGATCTTCTGATGATTCAGCTGTGCAGGTCCACATTAACACTGCCTGGCCTAGAACATGGACTGGAAAATGCAATTTTGGGGGGTATAAATATTAATGATCCTGACTCCAACGTCACAGTCGGTGTTATGGTGGGATTCACTCATTTTTCAGCGGTCTTTTGCAAACAGGAGATTTACACATGAAGGAGGAAACAATGGTGTTTGAGGCTCACGGTATGTCAGTTCCATGTCCAGAACTCTTATCATTCAACTATGCCAAGATAAATACAGTTTTCAATTGTATGGCACCTTTAAAATAGATGATTAGTAATATAATGCTTACTTGGAGTCTGAAATGGCTTTAACAAAAGAAGAAAAATAGTCTTAGATTTCTGTTCATTCTAATCATGTACAAATAAAGTAGCACAGTAAGATTACATTTATTTGAATGCATTAGTGAGTGTGTGATTGTGCTGTGTGTGCAGCGTATCAATACAAAAAGTGAAGGTGTAGTTGATATCTTTGGTGATAATATCTGTAGTAATCATAAAAAAACAATTAAGAAATAAAGAATTAAAATTACAAATAATATTCTATTAAGATATGAGTTACAATAACATGATTTGCAATAGTAATAATATCAATAATATATGCACAATACACACAGATTAGACTATCAGGTCTGTGTTTTACAAAAACATTAGTATTGCAGCCAATGTGAGTCTGTGGGATTTATAAACAGACAAAATATGATTTGAAATGTTATTTTAATGATTTTATTAAGTTTAAACAATATTTCAAATGGAAAAAAAAATGAAAAATAATATTTTAGTGAGCAGAATGAACCAATGAGTGTTCTTCTGGTGGTTAAAATGTAAATGAAAACAATAATACTTAAACAATAATACTTAATACACTAACCATGCTTGAACACACACATGCACACACATTTTTTTTTGTAGATGTAGATATTTAAAATAAAAGAGAGGTAACAAAATGATAATTGCAAATCTCCTCTGTATAACACAATTTTCAGATTTCAAATTAATCACTGAGAGGCAGAATTGTTCAAACTGAGAGCTCAGTAAAAATGAAGTGATAAACTTTGACAAAACATGACTGTGTTATAATAGGTGATTTTCATGCAAGTAATTTTATATAGTCCAAAAACTAATGCAAAAGCACAGATGAAAATATTTTATTAAGTAGAATGTCCTGCAGAGGGCAGTTGAAGACCACTAATTGACTCACTTTCATTTGAAAGACTTTTTTATCCACCAGTAAAACAAAGCAGTTTCTCCATGTTCTTTCCATTAAGCATGCTTACACACACAGACACACACACAAACACAAACACAAACACATCCATCCACACACACACACACACACACACACACACACACACACACACACACACACACACACACACACACACACACACACACACACACACACACACACACACACACACACACACACACACACACACACACACACACACACAAAGACAAATATGTTTTTATGATGTGATATTGTGAAAATATCTTCATCTCCTCATCTTGAACAACTTTGCCTCAAGAATCACTAATGTCAATCAAACCGTTCATAATCATAATAAAAAAATAAAATATATACAAATATCATAATAAAACAAAAAACATCGTAATAAAAAAGATTGCTTCTTAAAGCATTTGTTTATTTCCCAATACTGAAAGCGAATTAAAAGATCATGCGTAATCCTGCTGCTCCCTCTAGTGGACAACAGTGGTATTATAGCTTTTTTTACAGTTGAAGTGTTTGAATGAATGAATGGGAATTAGTTTTTTTACTTATATCTCAGGAACCAAAAGGCGAAAAATTCTGAAACTCAGAGCATAGATAGTGCTTGAGGAGCCCTGTTGAATGAGACCATCAAGGTGTTTTTGGGCGATTGGGGCTGGGAGTTATGACTGTTATAAGGCATATCTGTTCGGGCTATTATCTCTGGAATGCCCAGGGCAAATAACACCACATTTGAATCGAAGCTAGCCAAGGACGCGCCCTTTCCAACGAGCTCTCACACAAGGTTCGGGGTGGTCTGGGTCGGGAGTTGCGGTCGTTCAAAGTCGGGGGTCCGCGGGCTTGCGATGCGCGGGTGGGCGCGCTCCCGAGGCCCGCGACGACACGTTTCGATCAAGAGCCCCGAGAGGTCCTCACCATCAAAATTTGAGCGCGCAACGACTTTCCGTTTTCGAGTTATGAATGAATTTGTATTTGGGGGCGTGGCTTAAATGCCGTTATACTTTCGTTTCATTTCATTCATTTACTTTCGTCCATTTCCATATCTCAGTGTAACACAATTGTCAATAGTAATACTCAATAGATGAGTTTTGACAAAATGTGATTGTAAATGTTAAAATAATGATTTTATAAAGTCTAAATATGAATTTTATAACAATATTAGGGAGTAGTATGATGAAATGACAGCAGGGGGCAGTAAAATACCACTTATTGGCTTAATATGTCATTATATTCATATAAAATCACCTTTTGAAGAAGTTAAACTTTTTTTCTGATAATTATTGATCTAGAGAGTTCAGAGAATTGTGCTGCACTGGTTTTGAACATTATGATATGAACATTATATGATAGAAGACACCATTTACAGCAAATACAGGCAATTTACCATAGGAAATATATGGTTTTAAAGCGTTTTAACAGTTATAGCGCCAACTATGGTCCGCTCTCCATAAAATTTTCCATGCTTCTTAAGCAGGTTATGACACATATGCTCATCAATTTTCGTGAAGTTCTGAGTTTTCGTTTAGGATTTATAGGCTTTTGAGTGCATTTTACCACGCCCATTTTCTAAATGACCCTGTTAGCCATGCGAAAAATGCAAAAGTTCAACTTTTTTTTGATAATTATTGACCTAGAGAGTCCATAGAATTGTCCTAGACTGGTTTGGTTCAGATCGGGCGAAAAACCTAGGACTAGTTCGCAAAAGTAGGTTTTTAACATAATTACGAATATTTAATGAACGGTTTGATTGACAGCAATGGTTCTTGAGGCAAAGTTGTTCAACAAGAGGAGATCTATCAAATGGTATGCATTTTGTGACAATAAGTGTAACACCACGTGATTACAGAGCCATAAAACTCGTTAGCGCCAACTAGTGGCCGATTTCTTTTAAAATTCTTACAGACCTCTAGGGCCATGAGTAGAACATGCCCACCGAGTTTCGTTCCGATCGGCCTCCGTTAACCTTGTCTAATAGGTGCTCAAACTTCATTGGCCGATGGCGGCCATGTTTTTTTAGATACGCCAATGTCCTCATACACATACATGACACCTTGGACCAAGACACTGCATACCAATTTTCAAGTCAATCGGACTAACGGTCAGGTGGTTAAAGCCTGTTTTATGTTTTTTTCATATTATAGCGCCACCATGTGGCCAATCGCCGCGATTTTTTTACTGTTACCTCATATTGAGCTCATACATATGTGTACCGAGTTTGGTGAAGATACCTCATTTACTTCTGGAGTTATAGCCATTTTAGTAAAATAGGCCCCTCCCACAACGTACGTTTTGGCGCCCCTTAGCGTCCGTGAATCGAAATTTCGACTTTTTTTCGATAATTATTGATCTTCAGTTTCTAGAGAACATTTCTGCACTGGTTTGGTTCCGATCGGGCAAAAAACCATGGACTAGTTCGCAAAAGTAGGTTTTTGACAAAATTCAAAATGGCGGAAAATCTATCATGGCGGAAATGAAATCGGAGATATACGTTTTGTTCGTCAGGCATCCAGCTTTCCAATGATATAAGACACTTGAGTCTACGACATACGGTCTAGGAGTTATGAGCAGTTTCGCGCTTTTGGTCGCTATAGCGCCACCTATGGGCCATTCGAGGTCATAATTTGATAACCTCTCCTCGATTTTTGTACTACCATATGGCAAAGTTTCAAAGTTCCAGCTCTTACGGTTTGGGCTGCACGATGCGTTTTACGGCAGAAGAAAAATAATAATAAAAATCAGGACAATTACAATAGGGTTTCAGCACTTCGTGCTTGAACCCCTAATAAACAAAAACCTTCTTTTAGCTTCCAGAAATGCAGGTTTTCCTCTTGTAGACTGCAAAAGAATTGATGCGTAATAGTCTTTCTCTCCAATGAACATCCAGAAACCTCCATTTCATCTGCAGGAGATTGGATGACCATTTTATTAGATTAATGGAAAGAGGTGAGGAGAGGAGCAAAGGATGAAAAGGGAGAGGGAGAAGGAAGTGTGTGTGTGTGTGTGTGTGTGTGTTTGTGTGTGTGTGTGTGTGTGTGTGTGTGTGTGTTAGGATGAAGTCATTTTCCATTTATAGAGTGCCGGCTGTTGCAGGATCTGCAGTCAGAGAGAAAGATGTTCTTCGTTTCACTCCTCCGCCTTGTTGTCGTTTTCAACTTCCTTTCGCTCTTCCCACTCCCTCTTTGCTTTCCCACTTTCCTTTACCTTTTGTCCTTGATCGTTGACTCATATTTTATTTTTATTTTTAACATATTTTTAGAAAATATTGTCATTTTATTACAGCCCGCACAAATCTAGTGTATGATATTGGAGTTATGTTGACATTTAACCGCATTTAATGTTTGTAGCTACCTTAAAGGATTAGTTCACCCCAAAATGAAAATTTCCTAATAATTTACCCAATGCCATCCAAGATATCCATGTCTTTCTTTCCTCAGTGGGAGAGAAATTATGTTTTTTGAGGAAAACATTTCTGGATTTTCTTCTAACAATGGACTTCATTGGTTACCATCGTTTTTACGTCCAAATCAATGCAGTTTCAAAAGTCTTTGAAGTGTTTTCAAAAAAATTATATAATTTATAGACTTTTTACCTTCAATAGTTCAGATTGAGCTGATCAACAAACGGACAGGGAACTACGTCATCACGTTGAAAGGCGCCGGCAGAAGTACCGCCCCACTGTTTACAATGCGACCGTACGTAGGAGGATAGTTCAAATAGTATTGTTTGCTATTATATATATAGTAATAGTATTCAGTGAATATGAATAGTATATGAATAACATTCTGATGAATATGAATAGTAGTTCAAATAGTATTGCCGGCGCCGGCGTGACCTTTCAACGTGATGACGTAGTTCCCTGTCCGTTTGTTGATCAGCTCAATCCCAACTATTGAAGGTAAAAAGTGATGTAAAAAGATGGTAACCAATGAAGTCCATTGTTAGAAGAAAAATCCAGAAATGTTTTCCTCAAAAAACATAATTTCTCTCCCACAGAGGAAAGAAAGACATGGATATCTTTTGGGGTGAGTAAATTATTAGGAAATTTTCATTTTGGGGTGAACTAATCCTTTAAGCTGACTGCTAGTTTACGGTATTGTTTGTTTTTGTTTGAATATAAACAAATATATTTTTAAATATTTAAATATTTAAACTTTAAATATATTTTCTTCAACATTCCAAGCATACATCATACAGGCCTTTAGAATTGTGCATAAAACAAATTCATAAGGAAAATATCTGTAAATAATAAATCAGCTCCATAGCAGATTCCAGTGATCAAGAGCATAAGGTCCAATGGCAAAGACATACATCCGAGTGAACGAGACGGAGGGAAGTTAGCATAGAGAAGGGCATAAAAAAATTGGATTTAAACGCAGCCCTACTCAGACAATTTGGGTCACAGCTCTGGTATCGGCAACCTTACATGTGTTACTCGCTATACCACCATCTACAGGTGGGATGTATTCTCCCAAACAGACAACAAATAGACCAGAAAATCTTATACAATTGTTTCAAAGCAGCTCTTAAGAAGACAATAGTGGCATTATTCAGCTCAATGTAGATTCAATTCAGTTCAATAAGTGTTGATTTTGCAGAGAATGGTTACAATATCCAGTTTTGTTCCGATCCGATCGGTGCAGTTAAATCGATACTATTACTGAATATTCCTTTTCTGTTAAACCCTTAAAGGGGTGGTATAATGCCCTTTTCACAAGATGTAAAATAAGTCTCTGATGTTCCCAGAGTGTGTATGTGAAGTTTTAGCTCAAAAACCCCCACAGATATTTGTATATAGCATGTTAAAATGGTCACTTTTGAGGGTGAGCAAAAACGCACCGTTTTTGTGTCTGTCGCTTTAAATGCAAATGAGCTGCTGCTCCCGGCACAGGGGGCGGAGCTTCAAGAACTCGTGTCCTTTTACCTCACACAGACATGCACTGAAAATGTCAAAAACTTTTAGCCTTTTATGTTCAAACCGGATTCAGACAAAGATGGAGAGACTCAAGAAGAAGTGACGACATGTAGAAGCAACAGGACATTTCTGAATGGTTAACTGATGAATTTATGTAGCTTATGAGTAGTTATCTTCTAGTCATTGATTAGCATATTCTGTCATGATAATCTATAAATCCTGTTCAGGGGGCGGGCTTTATGTAAATTTTAGGGTTGGTGATGTCACTAACCCGGGAGGAATGTGGTGTAGTCTCTACCAGCCGTTTGTTGTAGTCCTTAAAAAGCGATTTCTTTAAAAGCAAATATCTCCCTTTGCTTTGAACTTTGAGCGTTGTAACTTTGCAGATGTTGTTTATGCTCAAACAGCAACATTACACACTAACTAAAGTTAGAAAAGTCCAATCATAATCAACCACCCCTTTAAGCCATACCTTTTAGTTTAGAGTTTCTCATGTATTTCAGTTTGTGAAAATGTTTGTTTTAAAAAAAAAAACATTTTTCTTTTGGTATTCCCTGCTTCTCCCATTCCCTCTGGTCTTCTGCTCATGTATGTAGTGGTTGGGCCCCTGGTTTTATCTCCGGGCCCCGTCTCTGCTGGCCACGCTCCAGGTAAAGCTAGAGATGGAGTGGGAAGCGGCTATCAGGGGGCCAGTTAGGGAAGAGAGAAAATCATCATGGGGGTTTGAGGTCTGGGACAACACCAGAGAGAATGAGGGCTCAGAAACAAGAAATAAATGAAACCAAAGAAGGAGGGAGGGGGAAAAAAGAAAATCATTGGTGGATGAAGGCAGAGAAGACAAACGGTCTCATCGCCTAGATGGTCCAAACTTGTTGACAAGACAGATGTTAGGGTTTGAGGGGTTAATTCGTTCCCATGTATAAGCAGTACGGTGTGTAGTGTAATGTTTTAAAAGCATTATGTACTCGTAAAATGTACCAGGAAATAAAAGCCTGAGCTGTTTGTCATAATATAATTACTCTTCCTACAGTTGCAGGTATTTGTCGGTCTAAAGGCCTGTTGAACTCTTAAAAACATACAATAAAGAATAGTATTTGATGGTTTGTCATTGGCTGTTAGGAATGCATGGATGAAACCAGTTTAAAATGATTAAACTCAGAACATTGTTTCCTGGAGGGAGATTCATGGAAAACAGCTGCTTGTAGAAAGTAAATGGGATCATGTAACATCCAATGAAACCATGAGGCCTACTCTTTTTATTTTGATGAAGTGTTGATCTGGCCACTTGATGGATTTGAAAACCTCAAATAGAGTGGCTATTTGACAGGAAAAGAGCTTAACCTTGTGGTATCCGCATGTATATCTTTTTAAGTTGTGCTTTCTAAGCCAGGCTGGATTTAGCTGACCATATGTGAAACATATTAACTACTTCTTTCATTCCCCAGGACAGGAACCCCTCCTTTCTCTGGGGTTTTTACTCAGGTTTTGTTTTAAAGATAATTTTGGTCATGTTAGCCAGCGATAACACACTAGAGGAATTTTTCAACAAAGTTCAGCATGTTCAGCGTAGTGTATCTTGTGAACAACTTGCACATTTGAGCTAAAGTTGGATAGATTTTGACAGACAAAGATTGAAAGAAAATAGTCTTACGTTTACACGATACCCTTTTTCAACTAAAAACTGTTCAATTATACGACAACGGCGTTCAAATTTTTGAAGACGGGTTTCAAAATGCACGTTTTTGAAAACGATACAGTTATCGTTTCAGTGTTAACTACAATAACGCGGATTTGTGAAAATGGTGACATCATGCGCATGCGTATCGTGTTACAAAGCGACATCGCCAACTACTGGCCTGGCACTAATAATACAGCGTTTTTAGTTGTTTTCGCAGGTCCGTGTGAACAGGGATCGTTTTGATAACGCTGTCTGTACGTGAAATGCAAAAAGAAATGTGTATTTCATTTTTTAAGTAAATTGTTGTTGTGTAAACGTATCCTTAGTTACTTACTGATTTGCTTAATATTAATCCGTTCTTTGGTTACTCTCTCCCAAGTGTCTGATTAGGCGAATTTAATCTTTTCATTTTAAATAGCTTTTAAATCCCAATACAGCATATTAAGATTGAAAAGAAAAACAGTACAGAAGATCCAGAACTTCATCATCCTTGATAACAAAATAAATGAGGAAATAGACATACGTTTATAAAAATAAATACTAAAGGTTTTTATTTATAAATCATATGCCACTGTTTAGAAAAAAAAATATTAATAATACAATAAATTATTAAATACCCCAGAAGTCACTGGCATCTTTCTATTTTTTTCTCCACTTGACTAGCAGTGTATTTATTTAGTTTGTTTGTTAAATAAGAGGCAATCTGGCACTTCAATCTATAGCTTCATTCATCCGGTGAAATCACAAAACACAATGCACACAAACGTCTCCCCGCTCTTGATATAAAATCACTGATGAACATCTTTTGGACAAACATTCTATCACCAGACCATTAGGACATAACAAACATTAATCCAGACATATGTGTTTATTCTTTGATGTGAAGGATATTGGGATTAGCAGTATATTATAGTATAGTAGAAGTAAGGATGAACTATCACATTAAAGGGCAGTATGTGATTTATTAAAATCATTGTTGAACATTGTTGATATTAGAACCCAAAAAAACCACACCCCTCCCTTCATTGCTCCGCCCCCAAAATGCACAAACACGCAATGCAAGAGTGGATGTCTCTATCATAGCAAAAGCAAAGCAAGATAATGTATGCGGACTGAGCAGCACAACACACTTGTAGCCAATCAGCAGTAGGGGGCGTGTCGTCTCATGATGGGGGAGGAGAGAGAGTGAGATTTGAAGAAAGACTGTAGAAAGAGAGATGGCTGAGAGACATTATAAAAAAGAAAAGCTCAGAAGAATATCACTGGGAAAAGAAGGGTTATTATGATCAGGCAAGAGCTTTAGGAGCCGTGCTAATATTTGAAAAGCTTTCCAGCGCTGGAAAGACCTAAGCGGGAAGTCCTGGAAACTCAGAACCAATATACTCTTGTGTACTGTATGTACATTTTTTGTTCTTCCTTGTCATTCGTTCCTCATCTTCGCTATATTTTTCGAAAAATATAGCGAAGATGAGGAACGAATGACAAGGAAGAACAAAAAATGTACATACAGTACACAAGAGTATATTGGTTCTGAGTGTCATTGTTTGTCTGGAACTGGTGTGCTGCTGCTGGCGACTGAAAACAATGTTACTCGCGTATGGAGCAGAAACAACACAACCTCAGCATCTGTTTCCAGGACTTCCCGCTTAGGTCTTTCCAGCGCTGGAAAGCTTTTCTAATATTAGCACGGCTCCTAAAGCTCTTGCCTGATCATAATAACCCTTCTTTTCCCAGTGATATTCTTCTGAGCTTTTCTTTTTTATAATGTCTCTCAGCCATCTCTCTTTCTACAGTCTTTCTTCAAATCTCACTCTCTCTCCTCCCCCATCATGAGACGACACGCCCCCTACTGCTGATTGGCTACAAGTGTGTTGTGCTGCTCAGTCCGCATACACTTTCAACAGTGTTTCTCAGAAATAGCTTACTGCACCTTTAAACATGAGTTCTGTGTGGTGTAAACTCTGAACCTCGAACGCGAACGGACACAGGGGGACTTGAACTGACTCAAGCTGAATAATGACACTATTGCCTTCTGTAGAGCTGCTTGTCGCTGAATTGAACTTGTTTCATAATTGTTGAATTTGAGTTATTTGAAAAAAAGTGCACCAACACTAAACTGACCTGAGCTGAATAATGAAGCTGCTTTGAAATAAGCTGTGTTGTTTAAAACGCTATGGAATTAAAGGTGACTTGACTAAAGCCTGGAACACACCAAGCCGACGGTCGGCCGACTAATTTTGCTCAGTGTGTTCCGCAACGTCGGCTGAAATTGGTCCTCGTCTGATTTTTTTCGGCCGATTCGACATGTTGAATCGGCGTCGGGCTGTCTGTGAAAGAGGGAACTCTGATTGGCTGTTCAGCTTAGTGAACGAATGATAGCAAAACAGCGAGCAAAGAAGTCAAAACGGTACAAACAGAAGGCTGTTCTAATGTTACGTCATCTTACCTGAGTGTTCCTTGGCGAATATTTCAATATTAACATGAGCGGAGTGGAATAAAGAAAGTGTTTAGCAGGATTGATATTCAAAACTGTTAGCACGCACTGCTTACGGTTTGTGTATCTGCAACCTTGCAGCATCGGTTTCCCTTATTGAATGACGAATATAGACGAATATATCTGCAAAAAATAGACAGTTGTCTCATTCACACACAGGCGCAGAACGCGCATTCTAGCTAACAGTCAGCAGTAGTGTGTTCAAGTGCAGCTTTTTCCCTCTACGCGAGGCGACAACACAGTCGGCTTTCATCAGCGCTAGTTCGTCGGCGTCGGCTTGGTGTGTTCCAACCAAACCCAGTTTCTTCCCACTTCATCTTTTTTTGTTTTGTTTCCCTCACAGAACCTGAGTGGCGGCCGTCACGCACCCCGATACTCCTACGATCCATCCATCTTCGCTTTCCGGCCCCTGAGCAGCGCTCCTCCCTGCAGCCCCCTGATCCCCGCCGAGGAACCTCCGTGTGCGTGAGGGACGCGACTGGACCTTTGCAGAGACGAAACATCACTTGTGGACCAAAAATTCCCAACATAAAGACAATGTATGTTTGCATTGCCTTTTATTTGGCAGGATATTAGTGTGAACAAAGGCCCCGTGATAAGGCCTGTGGACAAAACAGGAAATGTGATCAGGGCCAGAATGTATGAGAGGAATGAGGAGACGCAACCTTTCGCCTTTAAGCCGTCTCATCCTCTCTATCTCTCAGGAAACCCACTTAGAACTTATTTTAATGACAAGGCCATGACCACTGCGCTATCTATAAAACCACAACCAAATGGTTTGGTTTCTGTGATGGGTTTAACAGGAGTGAGCAGCGGATTGTTGATTGGTTGTGTGGGTTGAAGGTAACATGCAAGACAATTTATAAGGCAGTTGGTTGTTTAGACAGGGAAATGTAATGAGAGACAATCAGTTTGATGCCAGAATGGGCCTTAATTAATAAAACCGGTTTGTAATAAAATAAAGCTTTTCGCTCTATAACCAGGGTAAACCGGGAAAACTAACAATCAGATATAATGACAGCACAGGCTAGACATTCCAAGTCATTGTTCAGCTTCAGTGTGTCAGTAATCACAATACTGATGATCTGATGTGTATTCCAAAGTAATTACATCTTAAGTGAAGAACGGGGGGGAAAAAACAACACAACGCTATTCTAGAGTCTTTTAACATCATATATTAAACATGCGCCTTACTATGTAGCATACTCAGTACTATGTACCTAAATACAATGACTTTTACCATCAATATCTAGTTTATGAATGTTTTGACACTGTCTCACACACCAGGGATTGAATCATAGCCCTTATCACACAGTTGTTGTTCAGAATAAAATACTAGCGTGCTGCATACTGCGAAGTACACACTGTATACTGTTTACTATTAAAACAAAACAAAAAGATAGAATGTGAAACAGGATACATTATATTTGCAATAAATGTTTCAAAAGGTATGTTGTTTATTTTGGAATGTTTGTTCGCATTAATTCATAAAAAAAAAAAAAAAAAAGTCTTCTAGTTCATTAAGGAAACTTGAAAGGAAAGGTCAAGTTGAACAGTGTACTGTGGGATATACAGTAGTATTCTCCAGAAATACAACATACTGTAGAAATATGAGTAGTAACATGAGTATGCTAGTGTGCTATTCCGAGCATAGCCTATGTGTGTTATTCTTCTGATGTGTAGAAAATGACATAAATATGGACGACATGAATCCTATCCATGCAGTATATTTCAGAAACAATCCATCTGAGGATTTTGACAGTGGATGTGATGTACTTAACAGCATACTTTAATACTTTTTTTTTTTTTTTCCTGAATGTAAACTGCAGTTGTAACCCGTGTAAGGGTCAATAAGCTAGGCCAACCGGTTGGGTGATCAAGAAGGACAATTATTCATAGTTGTTGCATAAGTTTCACCTAGGTGTTATGTGTATCTATATGAAACAAATACAATATTTTTTAAATTTACAGCTATATGGACATATAGTACAGTACATGCTTGCAACGTGGAAAGTTGTCCTTTTCTGTCTCTATGCCTCAAGTGAGGCGAATAAATGTTTCTTCCCAGTTTGTGTCTTGTTAATTCGCTTCAAATGCTTTTTCTTATTGCAAAGTATGTTTGGTGAAGCTCTTAAAGGCATGTCTAGAACAGATGTTGCCACTTTTTGGGGTAATTACCCCCAACCTATGCCCCCAGTGTTCCCCAGAGGAGTTCAGGCAGTTGTTGACATATCCTTAGGAGCTTTTTTAGGTTCTAGGAGACCATCAGGCAGGGGTTCCCAAACCTTTTTGTCAGCCAAACGATGTAAAATATTTACTTGAATACCCCCTGCTTTTACATAGTTGAAATAGCTGGATTTTTTATTTTACAAAGATCTGTTGCCACTGCCTTCAATTTTGAAGTATGATCAAATAAAAGTAATTTCAATGTAAATTATATTAAACCGACTTCGCAGCCTATGATTTGATAACCGCACTAATATATATCGTGATTTCAGTTTTATTTTGATTAGTTTTGCAGCCTTTTTTAAATTAATTTTGTTACTTTTGATTTAAAGGTACACAAATTTTTTTTAATTTAAATAATGATTCAATACATCATCAATCATGTTTTTGTCTTACCCTGATTCATATAGTAAGCCTATTATGAGTGTTTATATTTAAGATCTGTCGGGATTGTTTTCGCAGAAAATTGCGTACACTCTACCTTGTGTGTCTTGTCATATCCGTAAATAGAGAACATTTTGTTAAAAGGTTAGTTGTCACAACAAGTGAAGAAAGTTTGACGTGGATCAGCTAAATCACGAACCTCCGGGGAATCACGCGTTTAAAACAGAACGCGACAGAGCTCGTAATAAAACAAGAATCAACATTTGATTGGCTTTTCAGAGATGGCGAGAACTGACGGATTTAACGTCATAAATTAAAAAATATCAGTGTTTTCAATTTGTCAAAACAACAGCATAAAATATTGCACTTGCTGCTCAGATGACATCATTTTCCGATTTCCATGGCTGTGACCGAAATCGCCCCCTATACCCGTAAATAGGGCCGTTTGATAGGACAGCCATTTGTAGTGGCGTCCGAAACCATAGTGGATGTCATCGAGTGCACTCCATCAAGTGGACTATATTAGTGGAGTAACGTAGGACATAGTGAATGAGGTTATAGGGGGCAATTTCAAACACAGCTCACGTGTTCACAAGTGCTGCCAACCATATTGATATTCACACACAGCTCTACATCAAGGTGTTTGTGTCATTTTGTTGCTGTGTTTGCATGTGTGTCGGGCGATAAGCCAGTCTGTCAACATTACAGGTTCCTTATCCACCATAAAGAAGCATTCTCATTTCAGCGTGGGCTGATTCCACAGGCCTATCCGTGCCAGATCCCAAACAGAGCAATGAGCCGTGTGTTTGTGTACAGGGAACCGGAGAGTGACGTCAGTGCTCGGCTATGATGAGGGGCTGAAGGAAGTGAGCCAGGAATCGAGACATCAAGATGGGTGTGTGCGGCCTGATCAGAAGATACTCTACAATAATACGGCTCGATCTGATGCCTATCAAATCCAGTTTCCTGTAGGATAAGCAGTATGTACACACACTCAGCTTAGAATCTGGAATGCATTCAGTTGATTAGCAATTTGTGAAACCTTGTGCAAAGTGGTCTAGGAGTCAAAATTAAATAGTGCATGGCACCATCATGAGGGATAATGCACAGAGGTAAACATTAAAAGACAGTTTCAAAAGTAAAGCTTTTAACATCTTTAAATATAGTGTAAAATTGCTTACAGCATATATCGCTGTATGGGCAGACAATGATATAAGCAGCACATCCTAAGGAAATGTATTGTTTTGTATTTTATATTTTATTTGTGTGCACTTACATGCAATCTTTCAACTCATGTCATGACCAAGCTGGTTTAACCTGGTAAATTTTGCATGATATCTGCACAAGCTTATGTGACGTGACTCTCCACAAAACACTGTTAACATGGTGCAGCTCCACCTACAGAATTACAGTGATAACTGGAAGTAAGTCTGGTCCACCATTGTCTGACTGAGCCAGATAAAGTTATGAAGGACTCCTGCGGTGTGGATAGTCAGGCGCGTGGTGCTAATGCTTTTGATGCGACTGACCCGAGGTTTAATCTACCTTTTTCAAAACTCATTCTTTTCCCTTTTTCATATCAGCTAGGAGAAAATATACAAAAAGTGGAAATAAATTGCCTAAGTGTAGGGTTAGGACAATAAAACACCATCCATTTAAGATTTTAATACATATATTTTCACTGTCTGTAATAGAAGTAATAGATCATATAGGCCTACTGAATATATTATTACATGTTGTTTTATAATAATATCACACAACACAGAGATGCAAACAGTATCTGTCAATATTTGTACTACATATAAATAGCATCTACTATTGTAAATAGCATCCATCGCTCTCTTAGTGCAAATAGCCGCTGTCTATTTTATTTTATTGTGGTAAGCATAACTTTTATTGAACCTTTAACATTACTTTTAAAAGAGTATCAATAATATTGTAAAAATGTGAACAGAAACAGTTCATCAAAGTATTTTGGGGGGTTTTTGGTGCTTGATCATTTCCCAGTGAGTGTAACCAGAGACATGCCTGAACATGCCCTGTGAAGTCTGGCATTTGGAGAAATAAACAGAAACAGTTTAGTGAACCTTTCGACAATCTTAAAAAAAAAAATGCTTTTATGAAAAATCAGGTTTTTATGGCTCATATATGATATAAGAATGAGAATATGGAGCTCACACTCGAGGAGAGAAAAAAACAATTTATTCGAGGCCCAAACTGAGCAAAAATATGCAATTTTGCTGACAATTATATGGCCAAAAAGTAAGATGAAATTCTGATATCGTGTGATGTAAATCAATGAGATCTTATAGACTACTTAGATCAAATGCACAAATAAACAAAAGATGTATCAACTTTGATACTCACATTTGAACATGATTTTTCTTAAAACATCTGTATGGATAATCAAGTAAACCTAAGTTGCTTCCGTCCAGTAAGAGTTCATCTTGAAATATTACTAACAATCAGGGCTTGACAATAAATGCAGATGGATTCAGCATTTTCACTCCTATTAGCTACTTTGGCGAGTTGGAATTTAAATACATTTCTCGATTGTAGTTCTTTAAATTATTAGGAAATTTTCATTTTGGGGTGAACTAATCCTTTACTCACCCCAATGCCATCCAAGATATCCATGTCTTTTTAAAGGAAAACATTTCTGGATTTTTCTTCTAACAATGGACTTCATTGGTTACCATAGTTTTTACGTCCAAATCAATGCAGTTTCAAAAGTCTTTGAAGTGTTTAAACGGGCTGTACGCGATCACAGCTGAAGAAGAGGTTGTTATCTAAATTGCCATTTTATTTGGCAAATTATGGACTTTTTACCTTCAATAGTTGGAATTGAGCTGATCAACAAACGGACAGGGAACTACGTCATCACGTTGAAAGGTCACGCCAGCAATACTATTTGAACTACTAGCCTATTCATATTCATCAGAATGTTATTCATATACTATTCATATTCACTGAATACTATTACTATATATATAATAGCAAACAATACTATTTGAACTATCCTCCTACGTACGGTCGCATTGTAAACAGTGTTGCGGTACTTCTGCCGGCGCCGGCGTGACCTTTCAACGTGATGACGTAGTTCCCTGTCCGTTTGTTGATCAGCTCAATTCCAACTATTGAAGGTAAAAAGTCTATAAATTATATATATATTTTTGAAAATGACCTATCGTTTCGCTAGATAACAACCTCTTCTTCAGCTGTGATCGCATACAGTCCGTTTAAACACTTCAAAGACTTTTGAAACTGCATTGATTTGGACTTAAAAACGATGGTGACCAATGAAGTCCATTGTTAGAAGAAAAATCCAGAAATGTTTTTCTCAAAAAACATAATTTCTCTCCCACTGAGGAAAGAAAGACATGGATATCTTGGATGGCATTGGGGTGAGTAAATTATATGGAAATGTTCATTTTGGGGTGAACTAATCCTAATAAAAAGGTATCTGAAATAATAAACTAAGTGCAATTTAGTGTTGTCAAAAATATTGATTTATTCGATACATATTGAAATATCTGAAACGCTTCCGATACTCATTTTCTGCAGAATAGATATACAATACCTCTCATCTCTCCGACAGTTTTACTCATTCTCACAGATTTTGTGCTCAAACACCCAAAGTGCGGCACATAAAGCTGCCTCTCAGTATTAAATTGAGTTCTTTTTCACTGATTATTGCGCTTAAACAGTCAAAAACACACAAAATAATGTCAAAATGCCAGTCTTGGCGAGTATTCATGTAAACACAGTCACTTTTGTTTAAAGTGAACGTAAACAGTTGATAATGATGCGCGTCAGGTCTTAAAGGGACAGCAGCCCCTTATTTTTTAATAATATCTTACAATTTGGCTGCAGATATATTATCTGCAGCCAAATTGTAAGATATTATTAAAAAATAAGTTTTTCCCCCATGATATTGATGTCAAAATTGTGGCCAGTGAAAATGCTGAGTGGCTCGTAACTAAAAGTTAATGTCAAGCCCGTATACCACGTGTTTAGAATCATACTAAAAGGCCTTTTACTTGCTAAAAATGTATAAACTATCAATCAGATTACAGAAGGCATGTAGCAGATTGTGTACAATAGGTCATTCAGAAAAGTTGATAATTTACAAAAGTTGATGTACTTGATTACAACTTTATGACCCAAACATTCAAACACACGCCCCCATGTTGGCGAGACGCAGGAAAAAATTGTTTATTTTACAAAATATACGTAACAAAATACACATATTGTATGCGACTAATCATGCTCTCCAAACAATGGAGAACTCAAGAGCATTAAAAGAGTTGGATAAACAGAGGGAGAGACCAGCGCGTAGTAGCGAAACGTGGGGGGCCTAATCCTTCCTTGGACACGCCAACACATCACCAACACTGAGTCACTCTTCATTAATATCAAGAGAAGCGAATACACACACACACAAATAATGTACACAGAGCTCACACACATAGACTGATTCATTAACAGCTTGCTCCCAATCCTAGAATGCCAAGCAAGTGTCCAGATGGCTGGTAAAGCCGGCTCTCTCTTAACAGAACCGCATCCAACAGGAGCGCTCGCTCGCCATACGGAGCCGAACTGAGGAGGGAGTCCGCCGTTACTCAGAGAGTGACCCAGAACAGCGGATCGAGTGTTTACAGAGCCCGCTTAAGGCTGGTGAAATGATCCCAGAACAGCAAACCGTGGAGAGATTTGTCAACAACAGCAGTGCTTAAAACATAAGTGACTGGCATGATGCATCTGAAGCAAATGCACTGTCAAAACCAATATATTCCAACTGGTAAAGCAGAAAAACAATTCATTTTTCTAGACCACTAAAACAGTTTGTTATGCTAGCGTGGAGAATAACCAGTCAAGTAAGTGCCTATGAACACAACCCTGCAAACAGATCCTTCCCCCAAACCTTAAGCAGTCTCCACTTCAAAACTAGACTTGGCAACTTGGCCCCCAAACCACGTGTGGAAAACGATTGCATTTTAATGAAAATTGGGCGAAGGGAAGTGAAAATCAGTCACAAGACTAAGCTGTTTCCATTACCAAGTGCTAGAAACATCTCAGCTCATCTGAGCTACTCGAGTCACAACGTTCCTTGTTTGCAGATGAAGTATAAAGTCGGGAAAAAGGACACAGAGAGAAGATGATCAATCTGCGCTCTCCCAAAGACTAAGATGAACGGTTGGGCTGATTCCCTTTCAGTGAGGAAGTCTTCACTTTCTGTATTTAGTATCCGTACTTGTCGTTCAGATGTGTCCGACCGTCACCAGACTGACCTGTTCAAAACACACACACACACACACACACACACAATCATGTCTTAGTGTCACCCGCTTAAATGTCTAGTCAAAGAAATGCAATGCAAAGCAAACTAATGTAGGACAGGACTTTATTTGGTTTACAATAAGGCTACATTTGTTAGCTGTATATTAGTTAACATGATCTAACAATGAAAATAGCATTCATTAATCTCAGTTGATGTTAATTTTAACATTAACTATAAATAATATTATTTAATGGACCTGATCTAACATGAACTAACAATGAACAGCTGTATTTTTTATTAACTAAGATGATCAAAGATTAATAAATGCTGTAAAAAATGTATCAGCTCATTATTAGTTAAATGCTAGTTAATTCATTAACTAATGAACCTTATATTGTAATGCGTTACCCTTATTTCTATCCATTAGGGACATTTATCAAGTATGTAAATAGAAATTGTTTAGATTTTCTGAAAAATTTTAATAAAATCTAATATTCTAATATTATTCGGTCAACAAGAAAGGATTCACACACAAAGGATTATGGAATATAACAAAGGATATTGTACTGTCTCTTTAAAAAAATAATAAAAAAATGTATGTGTCCTTGCTGAATAAAAGTGGATTCTGGCAGAAACTGATTTTTTTTAAAAAAGAAATAAAGAGAACCTTCTCTTGTAATAACCCTGTGACTTTAAAGTAAACTCTTTGGCCGGGTATTAATGTGTTTTCCCACAATGCAAAGTCTCTAATCCTCTGAAATCTTAGAACTGTGTTTGAAATGTCCTAAGATCAAAAAAAGCTAATAAATCGCTGAAAATAATTTTTAGCATTCAGCGAGGGCCTGTAAATTGAGATTAATGCTTGATTTTCTTGATTTCTATGTACGGTTTCATATGACTTAATACTATCACAGCCAACAGGGATGAAGAAGGGGAGCTTTGTACCTGATGGAGGAAGCCAAACGCAGTAGTCAGGGTCGTCCTCGGGGTATTGCTTGGACATGGTCACAGGAGGCTAGAAATAAATGTGGAAATGTAGAAATATCAGGGCACAAGAAAACCAACTTTCAGTTCAGTTTATTTCTAAAGCAACTGGCCGACCAAAGTGCTGTACACATAGAAAATAGAGCTAATAGAAATTAGTAACACAAATAATAATGAACACAGTTTAAAACAGAACAATCATTATAAGCTAAAAGCAACAGAAAATAAATAAGTTTTGAGACATGACTTGAAGTCGATCTAATATAAAGTGGGAGCTTGTTCCCCTTGATTTTATCCGCAGATCTAAGACTTCCAGTGGGAGAATATAAATGGAGTAGGTCAGACAGATAAGGTGCTAAATCATTTAAAGATTTATCCACCCCGTATTAAAATTTCATATTCAATTCTGAAATGTATCGGTAGCCAATGAAGGGATCTCAAAATTTCCTCTTTCCCTTCAGGAATCTCACCGCACAATCTGATGAACAATCTGTAAGCGTGCCGTTTGGGACTTTGATACACCAAAATAAAGGGAGTTGCAATAGTCCAGGCGCGAGGTAATTAGAGCATGGATTGCAGTCTCCAACGAGCGCTTGGGAAGATAAGACTTGATTTTCGCTCGAGAGCGAAGATAGAAAAAGCTGGATCCAATGACAGCACTAATTTGCTTGTCGAATTTGAGGGAGCTATCTAACATCACTCCTAAATTCCGTACTTGTGGAGAGATAAATAGATCTAGAGATCCAAGGTCAAGATCATGTCTTGGCCTGGTTTCTGAGGAGTCAAAAACAGTAACTTCTGTTTTGTCTGAGTTCAAAAATAGGAAATTCTTGGCGAGCCAAGCTTTTAACTCCTCAAGACATGCTGTCAAACTGTCTAGAGCACTGTCTAGACAAAGGCATATAAATCTGCATGTCATCAGCATAACAGTGACATTTCCTAAAAATAGAACCCAGAGGAAGAAGATATAGGGAGAATAGGACAGGACCTAAGACAGAACCCTGAGGCACACCGCAAGATACATTTTCGGAGGGAAGAGGAGCAACGTCCCCTTTTTACAGAGAAACGCCTATTAGTTAAAAAATATTTGAAGAAGCTTAAAGCCTCGCCCCCTAGGCCAACGCAAGACTCCAGCCGAGAAACGAGAATCGTACGGTCGACAGTATCAAAAGCAGAAGACAAATCTAACATTACTAAAATGAAGGAATCTCCCGAATCTGTACCCATGTAAATATCATTGAGAACTCTTATAAGAGCGGTTTCTGTGCTGTGCAGAGATTTAAACCCCGACTGAAACTTTTCAGAAATATGATTGTCATTTAAGAAGGTCTGAAGCTGTAAAAATATAATTTTTTCCAATACCTTGGAAATAAACGGCACAATGAATATAGGATGAAAGTTAAAGTTAAAGATAAAGATACACTTTCAATCCAATGTTGTGAATTCAACTTATGGACAAAATTGGAGCAGCGTTTCCTTCCCATGTGTTCAAGAGAACAAAACAGTCACTTCTTGGGAAATTGGCGCAGAATATTTGTAATAAAAATGGAAGTTGCTGCAATCGAGGAAGAATCTGTGGCTCTTTTTTCCTCCATCATAAATGACTTGCGTCTCAGAGCGGCAGACGAAACTCAATAAACGCTGTCGTGTTCTCTTGGCGTTCGGACTGTTTTCTATATTAATATATTATTTTAAAGTGTCATTTATCATTACTCCAGTCTTCAGTGTCACATGATCCTTTAGAAATCACTCTAATATGCGGATTTGGCGGCTCAGGAAACATTTCTTGTTTTTAGCAAAACAGTTGTTCTTAATGTTTTTGTTGAAACCATGATACATTTCTTTTTTCAGGATTCTTCAATGAATATAAAGTTCAAAAGCTATTCTAGCTTGCATAGTGACCTCATAATTAATCATATTAACCATGAACATTTCGTCTGACAACCAGAACATGTCCAAATACTTTGTTCTTCTTCATTTATAACAGTATATAACATTTCTGTAAAATGTTTGGCTTGAAAGGTGTTCTTCTGTTTGTTTCTTTGAAATAAATGCCACTTTGTTTGATATTTTGGGGCCACTGTAGGTACAAACCGTTCATGGTTTATTTATCACTTTAGTTAAACAATCTTTGGATGCATATCTTATGTCTTGAGGTGAGTCATTAACATAAAAACTTACCCTGCTTGGGCCAATAACTTTCTTCTTTGTACTTTTCTTAGTACTCTGATCATTTGAGACATCATGGTCAACTCCTTCTGCTGGGATATGAATCATAATTTAAAACAAAGTGCATCAGATAACTGTCAACCATTATTATTCACTTAAAGGTGAAGTTAGCAGCACTAAATGCAACTGCAATCAATGGACCAATGGAAGAAACTTCACATTTATGCCACAGAATATGTGATTTTCTACCTTTTGGAGCAGAGTCACTTTTGTTTTTGTGAAGATGGGATGACTTGAATTTCTCTTTTTCATGAGATGTAACTATCTTAGCAGGCTGGTCCTCATGGTCTTCTTTCTCTAGACATACAAACAGAAATATTTTAATAATACATATTAGCTATGAACCTATGGATTACAGGTTAACAAATCTCAAAGGTAGACAACAAATAACACACATTTAACTAATTTTGAGTAGCATAACACTGCCTACTTGTGGTCAGATATAGAATTACACTATGTACTCTATACTGCGAATCTAGCATTAGTAATTTTGAGTACCTAAGTACCCAGTGTTAAGGCAGAGGGTAGTTATGTTGGTCAAGGTCTAACCATTAGTGTGGTGTGCGCTGTCTGAGCTGGCCGTCTCAGACTGAGTAACCTCCATGACACCAGCCTCAGTCTTGTTGTTTTCTTCCTCCTCCTCCTCTTCTTCTTCTTCTTCCTCTTTCTCACCACCAGGGGGCAGTTCCTTCATATTGAAGAGCTCAGGAGGCAGATTGGCTCGCTTTGGGGGTAACGTCTGCTCATTTAGGGGAGAGAGAGAGAGAGATAGAGAGAGAGAGACAGAGAGAGAGAGACATTTAACTCATTTTAATAATTTGAAGGTAATTACCCATCTATTGTTTTTATTTCAATTTGGAAAGACTCACTCCTATTGTTCCAGTCTTCAGTTTGAATTTATTCCCTCCTTTCATGGCTCCAAACATAGGTAGATATAACTTCTTGGGTTTCTCAGAGTCCGTGGACTGACTACTGTAAAAAAATTATAATAAATAAATAAAAATATTCACACATATTAAATCAGTTTTATTTTTTTCTCAAATTACGTGTTTTTTGTTATGCTATTAAAAATGTTGTTTAAATTTTTCCGTATTAATGGTTTAATTAAAGGATGTGTAATCAATTAAAACGAGCAATACTACTGCCCTTGAAATGCGCTTTCCTTCTATGTTCTCCAGAAATTCTGTGTTGTCGGTTTTAATTTTTCTGGATTCTTTTGTTTTGATATCAAACACATTTATTAACAAAAACAGTGTTAATCCCATACATGAATAAACTAACAATTTAATTAATCTTTTAAATCTTTTATTGTAATTATCACTTTGAGAAGTACATTCTGCTAAAAAAATTTAAATAAAAAAAAAAGTTATATATCTCTTTCAGGATTTTCATCAAGTTTAAACAAAACTTATATTTTGTTGGGTTGAAGTGAAGACCTTTGAGTTTCTGTGTGTATTTGACGATAGTTTTATGAAATGAAACGCTCCGAGCAGCTCTTGTTGTCACGTTGTGGAGTGTCCTCATATGGTTAGACAGTTAAACGTGTGGTTGAGTGCGTGCAACAGACGAAACTGTGCCGCTCATTTACTAGGAGAACAGAAACTTTTCATTCAGACACTAGTCCATATTGCGATTTGATTAAGCATACATACAGCACTACTTTGAGACATTCTGGGTTATAAAGTAAATTAAATTATGACTGGATCCTGCGATTCTAAAAGGGCCCTAGAAAGGGCCCTACATAGTACAGGGTTCCCACACCTTGGTTAATTACAAATTCAAGGACCTTTCAAGGACTTTCCAGGTCCAATACCCTCAAATTCAAGGACTTAATGTGGGGACACATTTCCAGTGAGAGCACGGTTACATCGTTTCAGCCTATTTTTGCAATGTTTCACGGTGTGTCTGTGAAACGATGAAGTACCATCATAGTAGTTTGATGCGCGCGTGAACGTCATGGATGGCAACGTACAACACAAAGTACCTCACACGGGAAACACTTAATGTAATGCGCGCAACTAACTAATGTAAACCAAGCAAGCTAGTGTGCATAGGCCACGAAGTGTTAGCGAAATTACACATTAGCGGACCTGGAAGGAAAAATATGGAATTTTTTTCCAGGAAACTTCTTGCACAACAAAAAATGCAAGCACTTTCAAGGACCCGTGGGAAGCCTGATGATAGATATTGAAATGCCCAGTGGATGTGGAGGGAACACCGCTCACCCGCCGGGCTGTAATGAGGGCATCTGGGTAGGTTTAGCCAGCTCCGCTAGCTTGCGCAGTCTCTGACCTTCCTTCTTCAGCTCAGCGACATGTAAGTGAAGCTTCTTTCTCTCCACCCCATCCAGCGCCACCTCACTCCGTACCGCGCTCATGAAAGCATCCAGAGGATCCTCTGTGGAAGAACTGGAGCCTCCTGAATGAGGACAACAAACAAGGGAGTGTAAACTCACACATGACGAAATATGGAGGGAAAAGCAGACTTTCACCACCTCACCTTTCCCAGAAGAACTGAGCCTTTTCTCAGTGTCAGCCAGCTCCTTTTCAACCTTGGCCAGTTTGGCTAGCTAAGAAAGAATACATGTTACATCAATGCCAGGTGCAGCTAACACAAGACATGAGTAATAATAAATCACAAAAGAACTATTCTTTACCAGTGATTCATACGTATCAGGACGCTCCTGAATCTTTCCGGCCTTCTTCATGCGCTCCTTCCTCTTCTTCTCCACCACACCTGTCCGGTCAAGGAACGTGTCATCATCACTGTCATAAAAATCTTCATCTTCCCAGTTCTTCTTCTTGCGTTTGCGGGACACTGTAAAGAGATGCACATAGAATGTTTGTGAGTGGGCAAGTCCATTGACCTGTCGGCATTATAATACAAATATAAATCTCTAGTTCAGTCATGAAACTGTATAGAGCGCAGGCTGAGCGGTCCTTTACATGTGATCTGCGTGCATAGTGTTATCACAATACTGGAATTTCTCATTCCGATACAATACCTTGAAAAATATCGATATTTAATCCCATTTTCAAATTATCCCATCATTTTTTTGTCTATCCATTGAAAGTCTAGGTAATCAATATTTTCAAGCTTCACACATCGTAACAGTAATCCATATGAATGGAGCGGTTTAATCTAAGTCTTATGACGAGATATTATCGCTTTATATGATGAACAGATTTTAATTTAGGCTTTTATTCACATTGATCAATTACCCTTACAATTATCTCTCCTAAATGTTTGCTCACTCACTGTATGTGTGTTTTTACACTGAGGTAATTTTGTTGCAAGGAGCTTGATTTCATACTTTGAAAATGTGAACAGTCAGTAATAAAATAAGAACAAATTACAAATGATAGCACACATAAATAGAATAGAATAAAGATACAAATGAAATAAACGGTGCTTATTTTTTCAGGTAGGTCTAACAGTAATACTCAGGTAAGAAATACTACAGCATTTGAATAGGTCTTCAATGTAAAAATTAAATACAGATTAATCCTTATTCTTACAAAATTACAGTTATTCAGTCAAGAGCAGTGAGTGATTTTCTTTTTGCCTTTTGTTGTTTGATTAACATTAATGACATAGACAGCAACAGGTATATTAGGCTGCTGTCACTTTAAGAGCTCCTGCACAAGATCTAAACAGATAGACATGTTTTCCTTCTCAACTGTTTACATTTACTAAAGATATAACTGACTGTGTTTGCGTGAATACTTGCCAAGACGGGCATTTTGACATAATTGTGTGTATTTGACCATGTAAGCGCAATAAGCCATGAAAAAGAGCTTAATATGGTTGTCGTGAGCTGTTCGAGAGGCGGCTTTATGTGCGCTCTCGCACGCAGAGTGTGTAAAATTATGCGCAATCTCCACAATCCCACGCCGAAAATCAGGCCCTGTAAAACCAGCACTATTCAACCGGAGTGATTGAGACGAGAGAGGCATGTGTGTGTCAACTCGCTGTCAGAGAGAAGAGAGAGAGGAAGAGCAGCTGGTCTCATTGTATCCATAGAGCAGAAGTTGAGTATGATAACCGTATAGATATTTCAGTATCGATTCCCACACTTGCCCATATTTACTGCTGTAATTAATTTATGTAATTACATTTGTAATTACACTGTTGACCCTTACACCTTAACCCACTCTTAAACCTACCCATACCACCACACCTGTCCCTAACCTTACCCGTGTCACACCTCAATAGCAGCAAAAGTGTTTTACAATGCAACATGAACACAATAAGTACATTGTACTTATTGTTAGATCCAAGTACATAGTACTTAAAGCCACTTAATATAAAGTGGGACCATTTTTTTAAACAAATGGTTTATTTGACCGCTTCATGAGTCTGAGCCCAGTCCTGAATCTGCTTTGGCGATGCCTACCTGCTTCCTGTCTCAGAAGACCTCGAGCCTCCAGGATCCGGCAGGCCTCTAAACAGCACTGGACGGCAGCGTCTTTCTTCTTCCCGGTGTGGGTCACCTCAGACATCAGCTGCCTGCCCATGGCATCATCCACCGGCAACCTAAAACACACAGAAATATATTATAAATATCCAAATAAATGTCATCAAAATCACCTGTATAATTTATTAATAAGTGGAAATGATATAGCCACTGAACACTGAGCTGGTGCTAAACTGCTATAAAACCAAAAAAGGTAGTTTGGCTACAAATAGAGATGAAGTGATTACTTAATTCTGCAGAGCCAAGAGCCATGGCCTTTCTCTTCATATTCAAACTCTAGTTCTTCTCCTGCAATGAAAATAAACAGTTAAATCCACGTATGTGACTTCACGGATGTGTGTGGTAAAGAAATGTATTACATTTAAGGGTACATTTACACGACAACGATGCACTGAAAACGGAAACGTTTTTCCTTTGCGTGTTTTTGAAAAGTACAGACGACAACGTTGTCAAAACGACCCCCGTTCACGCGGATCCACGAAAACGACTTAAAACGACTGTATTCTGCTGCCAGGCCAGTAGTTGGCGATGTCACTTCGTAAAGAAACAGATTCAGATTATTTTATTTAATGCCATGTCAGCATTCAAAGCTATTTTCATGACAAAAATGTAATTACAAAAATACAAATATCATATAAATACAATAAACACAAAACAAACAAAAACAGCAAGTCATATTATAAAATATTTTTTTAATTAACATATGATAAAAAAAAATCCAAAACCTTTTCAGGCATAATCTTATTAAATATGTCCTTAAGTGAAGTAACTTCATAAAAGAGCATTCTGCTTGTATTAAGTCCAGGACAATCCAATAAAATATGTTTGACAGATAAGGGAATCTTACAAAACATACATAAAGTTGGGTCTTCACCTTTAAGCAAAAAAGCATGGGTCAAACTTGTATGACCCATACGACATCTGGTGTAGACCACTTGATCAAGTCTAGTTTTAAGAGTGATAAAAAGTCATTTCCGAATGAGTTTCATACAACTTATTATTCTTGCACATATTCCACTCTTCTTGACACTTATTTCGTAAAGAAACACTATGCGTCGATAGACTGGGCATGTAATACGCATAGGTTTTTGTAGTTTACACAGAGACGATAACGGTATCGCTTTCAAAAATTTGCACTTTGAAACCCGTTTTCAAGAGTTCGTGTTTCCAGGCCTGCAAAACGTGGCTGTCGTGTAAATGAACGGCTAACAGAAAGGTTTTCTGTTTTTTAGTTGAAAGTCATGTTGTGTAAACACCCCCTTAGTCAAACCTAAGTTCATATTTTACCTTCTCTATCATAGAAGCCCTGTAAGGCCTTTTTAGGATCTTTTAGGTAAGCAGCTTCCTGATCCTCCTGGAATTCTGTGGCAAATGGATTCTCCTCATTCTCATCCTCTTCTGGCACTGGCTCTTCATCTAAAAAAAACAAAACAAACAAAGACAAAGTGTAAGTTCACCACAAACAGGCAGGTAGTTATAACGGATCATCTGTTCTCATTGTTACCCATTCCCCACGAGCAGCCAGTGTCTTCTGAGGAGCTTCTCGTCATAGCGCTGGATTCACTCTCCTCTTTCTCTTCCTCCTCATCTGAGCCATCTCCCAGCATCCTCTTCTCCAGCGCTTCTTTCTGTTTTCTAGCACGTTCTCTGAGCTCTGTCACCGTCAGTTCAGATTCTGCTTCTTCGTCAAACTCTGGACCCTGGGAAAACACGTAATCTGGTATAATCGATGTTCACGTCCAAGCAAAATGAGCATGAGGTAAATTAGCATGTTATTTACTTAACTAAAAAGAATACAAATAAAACAATATAATAATTATCAGGTCAACCAATCATTAGTGAGTTGGTGTACATTCAAATAAAATAAATAATTTCAGAACTTCATTAACTGCTGGACTTTTAGTCACAAAAATATGACATAATATTGGTAACTACAGTTTCTGGTGGAACCGTAGTTACTACATCTATGTTACTATTGTAAAGCCACAAAAAATGGCATGTATTATGAACAAGTATGATGTCAATACCTTGGTGAATTAATCTGGTAATCATTCAGTATCATGGTAAATATCAGTAGACCAATAACACTTACAACAAATATCGGTCCCACTTTATATTAAGTGGCTTTAAGTACTATGTACTTGGATCTAAAAATAAGTACAATGTACTTATTGTGTTCATGTTGTATTGTAGAACACATTGCTGCTATTGAGGTGTGACACGGGTAAGGTTAGGGACAGGTGTGGTGGATTGGGTCGGTTTAAGGGTGGTGGGTTAAGGTGTAAGGGTCAACAGTGTAATTACATAAATTAATTTATAATCTTTTAAAATATAAGTACAATGTAAAAACATGCATGTACACAATAAGTCCACTGTATCAAATTATTAAAGGACAAGTTCGGTATTTTACACTTAAAAGCCCTGTTTTCAGATCGTTTCTGATGAAATAGAATGGTTAAGATTGAAATTTGGACACATGCTGCTGTCCCCACCCCCAAATCTTAACCGTTCTATTTCATCAGAAACGATCTGAAAACAGGGCTTTTAAGTGTAAAATACCGAACTTGTCCTTTAATTTCAGTGTTAGTACATAGTAGTTAAAGCCACTTAATATAAAGTGGGACCCAAATATCTCTGATTTCTTTTAAACAGTGTAAGAAGCTTTTAAAACATTTTTTAGCTATCCCAAACAGTTGATGCCCAATTGATTTCAATAGGATTTTTTTATTTTCTTTAATGGCTATGCCCTAAGTTATATCTGTTGAATTATGATGTGGAAAATAAGTTTCCCTATACAAAAAGATGTGTGTTTACAATGTTTTCTTATTTCGCTAAAAAATGTACACTCACTACATGGATTTCCCAGTCAGGACCCACTTTGGGTCAATGGCTGGAGCAGATTATAGACTTGTTACCCATTGAAGAATTAACAAGTAAACGGCATTTAAGACTGCAAGATTTCCAATCCACATGGTCCTTAGTATTAAATTATATAGAGACTATAAAATTGATAAACCCACATTGAATAAGGGTTAACCCACAGACTGTGGTAGTGTAGATTGTATTTATTTATTTATTATTATTATTATTATTTTCTCTCTTTAATGTCTTGTCGATATATTTAGCGGTATTGTCTTTACTGTTTGGTGTGTTGTTTTTGGGTTGTGTGTGTAATATGTGCTAAATTGTGGAAAAAATTATAATAATATATATAAATATCTCCTTTTGTGATCAGCAGAAGAAAGAAACTCACACAGGTTTGGAACGACTTGAGGGTGAGTAAATGATGACAGAATTTTCCTTTTTTGGATGAACTATCCCTTTAAGAAATACATACCTGCAGAATAAAGAGTCTCGTGCTTCCCCCGAACTTTATAACATGTCCCACTCGGAGCCTTATGTATGTTTTAGGGGGTATTTTGTTCTTATTCACAAAAGTCCCATGAGTGCTGCCCAGATCATAGGCATAGAAGCCCTTGTCCTCTCCCAGGCCCCCGTCCTGCCCGGCTGTGCCCCGGTACTGAACCACGGCGTGATAGCGGGAGATGGACGGATGCTCCAGAGACACGTCACACACCGGCAGCCGACCCACCACGAAGTAACTCCTCTGGGTCAGCGGGACCGCGTCTAGTATCGCCCCGTTTTTCAGCAGCTCGAACGAGTAGCTGATGTCAGGAACAGATCCCCACGGGGGCTCGGTGTACGGGACAGGAGGAAACTTGCCCGCCGGAGGTAGTTTGGCAGTGATCTTGGGTCTGGTGTCTTTTGGTTTGGGCTGGACCTGGGTCAATGACATGACATGCATCTTTTTGTGTCCAAGTGCATTATTTCCTTTTAAACTAATTTTATACACTGTTTCCAACATTGATGATAAATCAGCATATTAGAATGATTTCTGAAGGATCATGTGACACTGGAGACTGGAGTAATGGCTGATGAAAATTCAGATTTGCATCACGGAAATAAATTATATTTTAAAGTACATTAAAATAGAAAACCATTATTTGAAATTGTAAGAATATTTCACAATATTATTGTTTTTCTTTTTGATCAAATAAATGCATCCTTTATGAGCATAAGACACTTCTTTCAAAAACATTAAGAATGTTAATGTTTCAAACTTTTGACTGGTACTGTATATCACTTTATTCTATAAAACCTACTTAGTTTGAATAAATTTGTAGTATATTTAAATAATACATTTCTATGTTTCGTTATCTTAAACCCCCAAGATGTCAGGTGGTGCAACGGTCCAAACAAATAAACAGATTTCAGAAAACTATTTAATATGGTGTCCTAATAACAACAAATTGGAAACTAAATGCTATAGCATCATTTTAGGTTTGAAACCTTTCAATAAACATTTTTTTTGAACTTTTTTTTATGTATCAGTAGTATTAAAGCTGTTGAGATAATTGAACAACTTTTTGTCCAGCAATTTGTATGTCCTCAAATGTCAGGGTGACACAACTGCAAACATGTCTCTTATTATGATTTTACAAGGTAATAACAGTAAAGATGATACATGATAATGCATCATCCAGAGGAGCCCAAATAATCCTTGTGGCAGAGTGAAAAGGTTAGTAGATCTCTCTCAAATCCTGGAAAAACTGCTCATTTCAAGAATGGGAAGGTTGGTACACTTTGCATGTCAGGTGGTACAACTACAGTATACATGCATACAAATATTTGGTAGTACCGCCTGACATAAAAATAGTCAAAATATGAATTTAAACGCTTTGAAATGTTATTTAACAACCGAAATTTAAATAAAATGATTTTTTATTTGTCAATGACCCACCTTCTGTGCCTCAGCTCTCTCGGATGATGGATGATCGGATGGGTCAGTCTGAGTGTCTGTCGGCTGGTGTTTAGTATTAAGATGTGTGTCGTTATTCTCTGATCTTAATTCTTCAGCGAGTTTCTTGGTTGAGTTTGATCCTCCTGGTTTCCTCACCGTGAGAGATGGAGCCGCGAAAATAACCGGTTTCTTAAAAGGATCATCTGTGTTTTCATTAGTGCTGCTGATGTGCTGTTTGCTATCACAGGTAAGGTCCAAACTCTTCTCTGTTTCTATTTCAGTTTTATTATTTTCTATTTGCTCGCTGCGTTCAGATTCCATCGTGTGTTCAGTAACCGACATGGTGTGTTTGGTGTAACACTTTTATGATTCCGTTCCTGTGCTCTTGAATTAATGTTATTCTTATTAAAAAAAAAAACTTATTTTGTTCATAGCAAGAAATGTATGTATCAAAATATGTTAATGTGGATGTATAATAATTATCTGACATAAATATGTCCAATTTAACATCTTATATTCGTATCTGTTCTCTCCAATGTCTAGGAACTATTTACATTTTCCACGGAAATATTTTAGTGTTGTACCTGGTAGCCGCTAATCGGTTATATGTTCTTTTTGTCGGAACTGAAAATAAATGATAAATATTGCACTATTTTGCTATTTTTCATCGTTATGATGATCATCTACTCATAAAAGGTAACGTTAAAGCAAGCAGTTTGTTTTCTGATAATTAGGCTTCATAATTGTTACATTAAACATTAGAGTCTGCAGGGCGTCTGTTGTGCAGTGTCAATTCAAAAAGTCTTTAAATACATGAAAGTTTGTAAAATAAATAAATAACACGTTTTATGTGCATAATATAGCATATCAGTATTGAAATTGCTGTAATCTTTAGTACTGAAAGCGAATCTCATGATGAACATGTCCAAAATAAAAAAATAAAATGATAAAGGAAATGAATCATATTTTTTAGGACCATTAACTTATATATTTTGATCTTTTACTTTTGAGTTTGTTTGTGACTGTTTGACAATCTAACGAGAACCATTGATGGTTTCAATATACTTTTATTTTTTATTTTAACAATTTGCATAAAATAAAGGCAGTGCAACAAACACTAGGCTACAATGATTACATACATATGTGTATATCAATAACTGTTGGTTTTAATGTCATCGTTGTTGTAAAGCACTTCGGGACAACGTCTGTCGTTTGTAATTGTGCTTTAAAATGAAATTGCTTGCTCACTTGCGTTTCAGATTGTCCTCAAGAATTGCGCCACTGCCAAAAGCAGCACTGTGTGAAGATGATGCGTTATTGGGGCGAGCTCCCAGTGGCTTCGGCTCCCTCGGGCCGCAGTTCTTTTGACCTTCTGCAGCGCGAGTTCCGGCAGGTGGAGATGCAGGACCCTCCCCTGCACCAACCTTCTGCCCAGCGTCCACGTCCCACCACCATGCTGGACATCCCCTCAGAGCCCTGCAGCCTCACAATCCACACCGTGCAGCTGAGCCAGCATGCCCGTCGTCTCCGGGGTCTCATTGCTGCTGCCCAGCAGGGCCAGCAGCCTCTGCCCACATTACTAGATGCCCAGGGTGTCTTCAAACCTGAGGATGTGGATGCTCTTCCTCCTCGCCCCGTCACACCCACTGTACCCGATGATCTGCTTCCACTGGATAGTAAAGCTCCTCGACATCCATTCCAGCTACGCCATAGTGACCCAGAGAGCGACTTCTACAAGTACGTCAGTAGATCATCATCATGAATATCAGGCATTGTTTTTTCTAAAAATATGTTAAAGATCCATTAAAATGAAACTCATACTTGCTCCTCTTGTAGGGTGAACGCCTCTGCATTAAAATTAATTTTGAATGATATTTTGATGGGTGCATAAAGTAAAAATGTCAGGGTGATGCAACAGCCCTGCTATCATAATGAAGTAAAACGCCTCATTAAAAGAATGAAATTCATTAAATGAGAACCTTATTATGCAGAATTTTATTATTTCTTAGAAAACAAATTATGTAGCAAAACTTAAAACAGGAAATGGTTAATTAATGAAGAGGAAGTCTCTTAAAATATCAGTTAATTGTAACTTTTTATTGTAACTGTAACAGTTAATAATAACTTTTTCTATTTTTATAAGGCAAGGTTAGTTCAGCTTGTAAAATCTCATGTGATGCAACTACCCAGAAACTAATATTAATTTATTTATTTAGAGTTAAATATTAATTCATAATGTTTTTAAAAAATCCCTTTACCTTGTTTATTGGGCAAAATGTAGCAAAAATATATCACGATTTTTTTTTCAGACAGGATCACGATCCACAATCTTATCATGATTCTTTTTCATGTTGGTTTTTAAGACTATGTTGCAAGTCACAGCACTCCAACTTCCCTGTTTTAAAAATGTAGCTTTACAAGGTAACAAAAGACAAAAGAATGACAGACCATTTAGGCCAAAGACCATTTAGGCCAGGGTTTCTCAAACTCGGTCCCGGAGGGCCACTGTCCTGCACAGTTTAGCTCCAACCCTGATCAAGCACACCTAGCTGTGAGTTTCTAGTGATCCTGAAGACATTGATTAGCTTGCTTAGGTGTGTTTGATCAGGGTTGGAGTTAAACTGTGCAGGACAGTGGCCCTCCAGGACCGTCCAAAATTGTCCAATATAAAATCGTATTAAAAATAAGAACAACGATGCAAATAACAAATAATAGGAGACATACAATACAAGATACAAATAGTGCATTAATATTTTCAGCCACAGTAGGTACATTTACTGCAACAGTAGCATTCAAGTAAGAAAGTGAACAAACAAATGTAAAAATAAAAGATTACATAGACTTCACTGTATGAATTATACATCGATTCTTAAAGCTACAAAAGTTATTCAGTCAAGAGCAGTGAGTGATTTGCTCTGTCTTTCATAGTTTGATTAACATTAATGACACAGACAACGGCAGGTATATTAGGCTGCTGTCACTTTAAGAGCTCATGCACGGATCTAATATACTGACACGCATCCGTTTACATCCACTTAAGATAGAAATGACTGTGTTTATGTAAACCTTATGTGTATTTGACAATTTAAGCACAATAAAGGTCCTTGCACACGAAAGTTCGAAATTCGTATTCGTCATTCGGTGGCTCTGAAGGAGGCAGTGTGTAAACGTGATCGACACAACGTGAGGTTGTATTTGTTTTTTAACGTGCATAATTTCGGACGAGAATTATTTCGGACTCAATGTGCAAGGACCTTAAGACGCAAAAGAGTCTTAGAGTCGCCAACGCTGATTTTTACTCTTATTTGGCACTTGGTGAGTGTTCATTTTAGGCCCTGGTTACACCACATGATTTTAATTTTTTTGGACTAAAAATATAGACTTAAAAAAAAAAAAAAGTTTACCAAACGCATATGAAACCAACATGAATACAACAAACATTTCTTAGAATTCGACTTACATTCTGAACTAGATTTTATTAAAAATGGTCAACACTGTTATACATTCTGGACCCTTGTCTGTCTGTAAGGCCTACAACCTCAAAGCCCACATTCACATTTATCTTGATGAAACTATTCTCTAGGTATCATCAGCTATTCAGAAAAACTAAACTCTTTTGAGTTTATTTAGAAAAAGGTCCCAACTTTATTGTCCTGTGATTCCTAATTAGATGTCTTGTCCTCTCTCCATCTTTCACCTGATTTCCAAACTTCTCCACATTTCCCTCCTTTTAGAGGTAAAGGTGAGCCAGTCACTGAGTTGAGCTGGCTGTCCTGCCGTCAGCTTTTGTACCAGTCGGTCGCCACAGTGCTCGCTCACGCTGGATTCGAGTCGGCCAATGAGAGCGTGTTGGAGACTTTGACCGATATGGTTCACGAACACTACCTGCGGCTCACCAAGTTGCTGCGCGTGGCTGTTGATAGAGAGGCCTGTCGGGGCTCTACACCCTTCCCTGATGTGGTGGAACAGGTGTTTCATGAGGTGGGCATCGGGAGCGTCCTGGCGCTCCAGCGCTTCTGGCAGGTCCGCATCAAAGATTACCACAGCTACATGCTGCAGGTGAGATCTCTCTCCAATGTTATTTCAGCTTCAGTTCCTACATGACTGTACATGCAGCTTTTATTGACACTGCTTTGACTGTAGGTCAGTAAGGAGCTCTCAGAAGAGTACGAGAGACTTGTGAATCCAGAAAAGGCTCTGGAAGATTCCAAACCCTTAAAGGTTAAAGAGGAGCCGGTGAGTGACATTGCGTTTCCTTTGAGCGAGGAGCCGGAAGCGGATCTGGCCTCAGGTGACCAGGCCCTGCCCATCGGTGTGCTGGGAACATCCAGTGAAAGACTGGCTGGAGGACTGGAGGAAGGACATTCCCCTCACACTTCAGGTACCTGAAGGATCCTTCACCAAACAGATGTTTAAATGCTCATTTAAATCACCATGCAATTTATTCATACTTTTCTTCATAGTCCCTTAAGGCGGGATTCGGCAGGCAAAAACATAGTTTTTTTTTTCACTAGTCGATTTTGGGATATTTGTCTTCATTAACGTGTCTTCTTTCAGACTTGTGGTGAAAAAAAGTCTGAAATACACATTTAGGTCTTTATTTTACTACACTTTGTCTGTTTGCGTCTGTAGATTTCTCATAAATTCAACAAAAGTTAGTGTTGTAAATCATTCCGCTGCTCCGTGATCGCTGCCTGCACCCTGTCATCACACACACTGTTAGAAAGCTCTCTTTCTCCTGTACAATGCTGTCGGATCCAAATATGCTCATTTCCTTTTTATCAGCAACCAATCGTGAAAGTAAAAGGAGGGATTTAACTCTAAATGCGCAATCTCATAAATCCTTAAAGCCCGTTTTCTCAAAATGACTTTTCTCTCATACTCCAAGTCCGGAATCTCCACTTCAGTGGCACCTATACACACCAAACTTTCCAGTCTTGTACCTAGTTATATTATGAAGACATTAACAGAGGGATTTGTAAATATATTATTCCTATCCTGATTTATATACAATTTTATTCCAAAAAACATGGCGAAAATCAATTTTTTAAGGCTATTGACAGTATATTCTAATTTACAGGATAACAAAAGTAGATATCCATAAATCCCTCTGTAATTTTTTCCCCATATGTGAACACAATGAAAATATAATTTTGAACCTGGCTTTATCCAATACTCAGATTTTGTTTTTTAAAATATATGCAAATTAGCGCATATTTAATTAGACAATGCCTAATTAGCATATTTAAACATTAAATTACAGAAAACTTGTAATACATTTTTTTCCCATCTTAATGTAGATAATCAACTATTCATGGTGATATCTGCTATTTAAATTTTGTACCCTATTCACCTGTAGTGTCTCGCCTGTAGTGGGTTAGCCAGTTTTAAGGCAGCTAGCCATGACTTGAGGGCTGGTTTCCTTGTCAAAGGTAGCCTGTGAAAATGTATCGTAACCCCAGCTGCCTTAGCCCTATACAATTCATTACTACAGCCAGGGGCAATACAGTATGAACCCCCTCTAGACCTTTTGGTTTCTGTTTCCTCAGCCATGTCAGCTAGCCTCAGACTATTTACATTCTATGGCTGCTCTGCTTGTGTTGGTTAGCAACAGAGTAGCTTACCATGCCAGTGACGTAGTGGAATGTTGAAATCCAACATGGCGGCACCCGTGTAACAACAACAACATTTTCAACGTACCATTTTATCCCTTTTAACAAATTCTGCCACTTTATTAATTGTACCAATGAGAATAAATAAAATACATCTGTTATATCACCTTTACTCAAAATTCCAGTTCAGTTCATCTTTAAGGGTGAAGAATGTAGTTTCTGCAACACTAGTGGCATCTAGCAGAATTACAAACATAAAGCACATTTTCAAACAACATCGTGCCTCCCCATTAAACATTGCAAATACAGTTATTTTGGGTGCATATGAAAGAATGTCTCACCAGGTAAAAGTAGGCTAGTTTCAATAAAAGGTCTGGGTTGCTGTGAGTAGAGTACGAGTAAGCCATTAAATAGGCGAACACTCTGTCTAGAGAAAATACGAGTGGCTCGCTTATAACAAGCTCATTAAACATATCTGCATTTTTTAACATGCGCCACAGCTACACTCTCAGAAAATAAAGTACATAATTGTACCTTTAGGGGTACAATGGCTTGTAACTGGGGCTTTACCCTCAAGGGTACAATATTGTACCTTAACCAATGCTTTTTGACCCTCAAAAAGGTACATATATGTACCTTTCGGTCCAATAATAAGCCCTATGGGGGTACCCTACTAACCCCTATTTCTGACAGTGTACTTGAGGCTGTCTACACTGTAGTAGGTCATCTGCGTATTTTTGAGATAATACTTATTACACACTGCTTTTCACCTACTATATAGTATAGTATTGTATAGTATAGTGCAGATATGCATATTCAGACACAGGGTTGGTTTCTGGGGCCAATTCTTGCCTCAGAGCAAAACAAGTCAGATTTTTAAGTAAGCCATAAAGTTTAAAGAAAATAAATATTATTATTGACAAAAATGTATCCAAAAGGACTGTGTTAAGTCAAAATTCCATTGCAAATGAATACGGGTCAATTTGACCCACTTTATGCATTCTTGGGGTAGTGATACAAAAATATATTTTTTCTTATCCTATGATCAAGAAATATTAAAATGACATTAATGCAGGTATGAAACACTTTTTGAAGAATTCATGAAATAAAAAAATAAAAAATAAAAAAAGTCTAAAAAAGTTAACAAATCATAGCATGCTGGGGTCAGTTTGAACTACTGTCAGGATTTACTAAAGACACGCAGTGAAAAATTAGCGCTAACTTGCGCTGCTCTTGGTAGATGGCGTTGGTCATCATCGAAATGATCCGGCTGGGTCTGTGTTCTTTAATGTGTGTGTCGTCAGTAGATCACACACAGAACGTTCCCCTCCCTGCACTTTTATGGGATTGTGCTCTCACGCTAATTTACCCTGTTTAGCAAATCTGGCCCTTGGTCTAAATTACTATAACTATTTCAAAGCCCACATATAATCATGAAATTAAAGAGTTTTAATACAATCTGGGTGTCTGGACTCAGAGGCTGATCCTTACTCTGCATTAATACATTCTTAATTGTTAGACTAGAGAAATTGCATGCAAAACATCTTATTGAAGCCCAGCTGTGCGTCATCCTTTTTTTCTACTGCTAATATTTTATAATCTGTCTGTTCTGACAGACACTCGTGAGCGAGCAGCACAGTATAAAGAATCAACAAGAGACTTTAGAGAAATACTGTCCTTTAATCTGTCAACAACACCTCACAAATCAACATGTGGATTCTGCATAATAACAGGAACACTGCTCACTGCAGGCAATTTGATGTTCGAACGTGATTGTCTTTGAAATTTATTGTTGAAGGCATCGAAATTTGTTACACAAGCGGCTGTTGAGGTGGTACTTTAAAGAGGATGAGTTGAAGCAAAAACTGCTTCGGCATTCTGCTTATTATGGATCAGGCGTTTCCGGTACCGCATTCAGCACATCAGCAGCAGATAATTATTTTAGGACTGTCAAGCGTAAAGCCATTTATATCAAATTTTGAATTTGGTCAAATTTGCATATGAAAACTTATTTTCCTTTCCAAATGTAGTTCCTGAATAATAAATAATAATTTTTGCCATTAGCATGCAGCAATCACTGCAGACCTTCTCATTCTTACCAGTGTGTTTCAACCATTAATGATATTCATATCTATAGTGAGCTTCGATTTATTAAATGCATTATAGTTCGTCTTTATAGATGACAGAAGGTCTGGACTCAGAAACACCCAGAGGCCGTCTGACTGACATGTGAAGCAACTAATCACAGTTTGTTTTATTCAGCGTCATGTTTAGGGACACATTTGTTGTGGAACAATTGCAGGAAATAAGACAAAAGTTCAAGCTACCGCAAATATTGTGGAGTTTGTTTGATTTTACATTAAATTCTGTGATGGCAGGCAGAATCGTGTAATCCTGGAGGGACTGATTGCCAGCCCTTTACTTGTCTTCAATAATTTATCTTTTTATTTCCATTAGTTAGGCTTGAATTAGTTTTTGCTGTTGTACTGAAATTGAAAAAAAAAGTTATCTAAAAATTAAGGGGCGGGGCCTGGTTGAGTTAGTTAGTAGTGTGTTATGGTAAGGGGCGTGGCATTTCTGAAACACTCTCAAAGTGGTCAACAAATAACAACACTCTGACCAATCAGAGCACATTGTGCTTTTCAGAAGGAGGGGCTTCATAGAGACCGCAACTAAACACAGAGCGTTACTGACAGACTGGAGAGAGAGGTGCTGCAACAATGGGGAATATGGGGAAAATAAGCATGAAAACCTATTATAGTGGACCCCAAACATCACAAAATCACATCCGAAATTGAACACTATACTACATGTAGTATGTGAAAAACAGTATGTCAAAAGAGTAGTATGTCCAAATTCATACATTGTAAACCTTTCAATCAATCAAAAATGTTAATTGGTTTGAGTTGGGTAAACTTAAATTTAACAAATTAGTTCAATCAAATTAACTTTAATGAGTTTTTAGAAATTTAGTTTTCTTTTAAGTTTTATGAACTTTTAACTTTCTTTTAATTTAGTCAAACTTAAATTTAACTGAAAATGGGCTGGGATTTTAGCATTTACCGAATTAGCTCGTTAAAGCTAGCCAAGTTTCTTCTGCTAATAATATTTAAGTTTGAGATTACATGATCATTTTAAGTTAAATGAATGAATTAATTAATTAGCTTACTCAAATATTTCATGTTAAGAGCAATTAAAATGTCTGAGTACAAAATAAAAATATGCTAGTTCTGCTTACTTAATTTTTAAGTTAAGATTTTTAAGTTTAAGACAAGTTTTGGATGCAACTGATTACCTAACATTTATTGAGTTGTCAACTTATTCGTGTTTATAGTGTAGTATTCGTAAAACAGTAGGCAAAAAGTCCCCGACTTTGCAAGCTTTTAAAGACTGCAGCTTTAAAGACAAGGATCATTCAGAAAGTTTGTTAATACTCCAGATGAATCCAGTGTTTGTTTGTTTTGTGTCTTCAACAGTAGCAGCAGGGAACAGCTCCCCCTTGTGGCATCTAGCCCAGGTGAAGATGGAGCCCCAGGACAGTGAGGAGGGCCAGGTGTCAGGTCACGGGGTTCTGGGCAGCGACGTCTTTGAAGAGGGTCCCATGTCCACCATGAGTGAGGCTGGCATCCCTCCATCTCCTGGAGGTTCAGAAGGAAGTTACATGTCCCATTCACCAGATTCTCTCATGGGCACGTCACCTTTCACCCAGCGGCCAAAGAAACGGATGAGAAAAGTATAGTGGTTTTATCGTCTAAATAAAGAGACTGAAAGCACCTCACAGTCATTGTGATGCCTAAGATCATCGCTGTCTTTTGGGATTACATGTTTTGGTTTTGAATGGAAGTTTTCAGTGAAATTAAACGAAAGAGACTAATAACGTGCGTGTTTGAATTCTCCCCCAGCAAATGGCAGACGGTCACTGTTTTACCCGATTATTGAGCAGGACAATTACTTGTTTGCCATGGTCAAATTAGCATCTGTTTATTGTAACGAAACAATGGAGGGAGCACAACATGGGGAGTAATTATAGCCCTGATGTCTGCTTCAAAACACACAGGGATATCAATCAAGGAGTAATGGCAAATTAATTACAGCATGCATACATCTGCATGTTAAATACGCAGGCCATTTCATTACATGCACACTCCCAGGCGACACAGTGGAGGTATTGTCTTCTAGCCACCTGCGCCAAAACATTCTGCTTGAGTGTAAATTTAGCTTCTCACCCTAACAATGCATTCTGAGACTCAATCGAAAGGATCTATAACTTGATAGCAATCACACAGCTTTCAGAAATTAATTAGTGTGAGCTTCCAGTGGCCACTTCAGGGACGTTTCATTTCAGCTAGACAAAAATCTTGAGTTCACACATCAGATGCAACATCCGTCAGTACATAGTTTTAAAGGGTCTTAGAAGCATCCTTCACAGAATCATATACCAGTCATATTTCACCCCAAAATTAAAAGAAAGCCGCAGAGTTCTATTCGTAGATACATTGTGACAATATTTTCATGACAAATAAGCATGTTTTACCCCCAAATTGTGGTTATTGTAATGCGCATGGACCTTTTTAATTTTGAGATTATTTGTACTTCTCATTAATTCTCATTAGATTTTCATCATTGCAATGAATGTTTTTTTGAATACTAAAAACAGTATTTGCAGAACTTGCAGTGTAATTTTTCAGATGATGATCATATGATTGATCTAACTTTAAAAGAATAGCAGAGTCCACACTACAACTATAATGATGACATCGAGGAACAAGATCATTGGAATAACTTTCAGAACGATTTTTTTTTCCCATGCTGATGATGAACAATAAAAACATTGACAGCCAATCAGAATGCACCCAGTTTTAAAAAGCTGATCATTTAAAGTGAGAGATGACATAACTGCAGTGCGCGCTTATTGCATATGAGCCACCCCTAATCTGGAGTTTAAAATCATCTTGCAGACACATTTTAAGTAGTGTTTTTCAGAACTAAAGCACACTGAAAACACAAACATCATGGCAATTATGGTAATGGTAATTGGCGAGGATGTTCTGAACAAAATGTCACAATTTATCATCCTAAAATGTATTTTGTTGGACTGTGCAAATAAACAAGAAGCTATCTTAAAAAGTTTTAAAATCGATTATTTTACACAGCTACACCCGTGGCTTCACTGGCAGGCTTAAAGGGTTAGTTCACCCAAAAATGAAAATTCTGTCAGTAATTACTCACCCTCATGTTGTTCCAACCCCGTAAGACCTTCGTTCATCTTCGGAACACAAATTAAGATATTTTTCATTAAATCTGAGCGCTGTCTCACTCCTCCATAGGCTTCTAAGACACTATAACTTGCTGGCCCAGAAAATGCATTAAAGAGATCGTTAATATAGTCCAAGTGACTACAGTGGCTCAATCTTAAGTTTATAAAGCGACGAGAATACTTTTTGTGCGCAAAAACAAACAAAAATAACGACTTTATTCCACTATTCATTTCCTTCTCTCTGGGCCTCGAGTTAGTTCATGTAGTGTAATAGCGCAGCGCTTCTGTGTTGCACGTCACCCGCATCACACACATGATCAGCGTCGGCCAATAGTGAGCCTACGTGTGACGTACAACACAGACGTGCTGCGCTAAAACACTACGTGAAAAAACTCGAGGCCCAGAGAGAAGGAAATGATTAGTGAATAGTTATTTTTGTTTTGTTTTTGCGCACAAAAAGTATTCTCGTCGCTTTATAAACTTAAGATTGAGCCACTGGAGTCACTTGGACTATATTAACGATGTCTTTACATTTTCTGGGCCAGCAAGTTTATCCCCTGGTTTCACAGACAGGGCTTAAGACTAGTCCTAGACTAAAATGTAAGTCTTAGCTGTTTCCACTGAAATAAACTTGCACTGACTGATCTTAAAAATATATCAGTGCCTTTTTAGTTTTAAGATGCACATCGGTAATGTTTTTTTCTAAGCATGTTTATAAAAATTACTTAAATGTCCTAATTGATCTATGGTCTAATCCTGGCTTAGTCTAAGCCCTGTCTGTGAAACCGGGCCATAGTGTCTTAGAAGCCTATGGAGGAGTGAGACAGCTCTCAGATTTAATCAAAAATATCTTAATTTGTGTTCCGAAGATGAACGAAGGTCTTACGGGGTTGGAACAAAATGAGGGTGAGTAATTACTGACAGAATTTTCATTTTTGGGTGAACTAACCCTTTAAGCTAGTCCCAGACTAGAATGCATGTTTGAGCTGTTTTGACTGAAAGCAACTTGCATTGGCAGATCTTAAAATATGTCAGTGCCATTGTTTTGTCTCAAGATGCACACCAGTAATGTTTTTTTTGTTTTTTGTTTTTCTAAGGCAGGTTTATAAAAGCTACTTGAAGGCCTAATCATGGCCTAAAATAAGCCCTGTCTGTGAAACCAGGCCATAGTTTTGTAATGTATAAACACTTAGTTGTGAAGAATGTGAATTGTGTAATGTTTCTGCATTTTCTTCTGATCTTCGTTGTAAACTCCAGACCAACTAAAAAAAGAATTGTTTCCCGTCCTTGTGCTCATTACGTTAGTCTCCAAAGACCTTTCTTTATTCCAGCTTCATCTCCGGTTTAATTGGATGTTGTTGCCACAGGATCTGTTGTGTTGACAGAGCCAGCAGAGGGCAGTGCTGCATCACACCGTCACACTGACATCCTCACTCCAGCTGCTCGACACTCCACTGGACTGTGTCGTGTGTGTGTGTGTGTGTGTGTGTGTGTGTGTGTCTGCTTTTATTGAGCGTCCTGCTTTGAGCCTGAGCGAGTTCTCCGTTTTACACACCTCCAGTGGCAGTTGTGCTTTACAGTAAGTACGTTCACTAAACGGAAACATGTTCAGAACTCCAGCAGGTAATTGTACCCACGAGGCTTGAAGATGCTTACAAATATATAGAGTGAAGTGTAGAGGAACGTTAGGTGTGGCTTAAAAGGGAGCAAAGGTAATTTCAGTGTTGTGGAAGATGTCATGCGTCCTGCAGTCAGCAAACTTCAACACACCATCAGCAATATTCCATCTTTCTATGAATTTACACCATTCATGTAACGTTACATTTTCAGGGATGCAAATGATTCATATTTACAAATGTTTCAAGTTCTCTTAATTTTTCACAACCAGTAGGCTATTATAGTGTTATATATATATAATAATATATTGAGGAAGGTTATTCGAGAGCTGGGCTGAATAGGACAGCATAAAACTCCTTTATATGGTTAGCTGTTTCCCAAACATCAGATCTCAGTGGACTCTTATGATCTGTTCTATTATTAATTTAGATAAAGCAACAATACTACAGATCGTGACTAGCATATACTTTAGTCTTCATTGTGATTTCTTGAGCTGCTTTAGTTACATGGCCTTCATTGTATCAACATGTCGGTTAGCTTTGAGCCCATCTACAAGCTTGTGCTTGAGCAAGCAAGCTATATATCTTTATTCATATATATATATATATATATATATATATAGTATGCACGATTGTACACTCTGTAAAGACAGTAACGATGGCGTTGATTTAACCATATCAATCCGAATTTTAGGTACATTATGAGATGTTGCAGCTGTAATTCCTCCCCATGAGCATTAACAAGTGTATGTTCATCAACACACCCATGTGTGCATTTCTGATTTATTGCGGTGCACATGTGGGAAGACCTTAATTTTAACCTCATCCTCATTCTTTGGAAGTGTTTACAAAGAGATTTTGCTTTTGCAGAGCAGAAAACAGCGTCTTCTCGACGTACACAACATGAGCCAGATACAGTGTTTGAGGGCGGATCAAAGTAGACGTTGTTCGTGGGCAGCCAATGAGACCATAGGCGGGCATTATGCAAATTAGTTATTGCTTTACGTACGCAGGACACGGAAGTGAGACTGGAATTCCTGACGACTCGTTTAAGCAGTTCAGAGTCGATTCTTCCTTTTGGGAGTTATCATGCACTTTCGACTTTACAACTTTTCAGAACGTTTACATTCACACACAGACAGCTTTATAACACACTGCATGAAAGGGAATATTTGATAAAGCATAATAGGGGCACATTAAGACAAGCAACAGTCAGGGTTAGGTACTATTATAAATCGCACAGTGTGCACCCGGCTTAATTTGTATGAATTCTTACAATTTCATTGGTTTATTTTCATATTATCTACTTACGGCGGGTAGGGATGGACCATCATTTCCTTTTCTTTTATCATTCACTTTTCTCTCATTTTTTTTTTTTTTTGTATGAATCACATCATACAAATGCATACGAAATTGTGCACCTCGTAAAATACTTACGTTTTCTCGTGAGATTAGGGTCGGTTTTGTAATGTAAATGAATAGAACTATTCATACCAAGGGTAATACTATAACGCTAATGGTAAAATTGAATCAGTCTACCTTTAAAAGAATTGCTGAGTCCACACTACAACTATAACGATAACATCGAGGAACAAGATCATTGGAATAACTTTCAGAACGATTTTTTTCCATGCTGATGATGAACAATAAAAACATTGACAGCCAATCAGAATGCACCCAGTTTTAAAAAGCTGATCATTTAAAGTGAGAGATGACATAACTGCAGTGAGCGCTTATTATCCGCTAGAGTATAATTAGGCCTATTAGTTATTTTTATGGTTATCGTTCTTGGAGTGAATGGGCCTTAACTCTTGTTTCTCCTGTTTCAATTGGAAATACATCAACATGGTCATCATAGTCATCTCGTTGGTCCTTTAAAAGTTTTGTATGTGCATTTTTTTTTATGTTAAATGACTTTCTCCTATCCTAGCTCTTCTATCCTCTTTTAGCCAACAGTAGAAGTATTTCTGTATTGTTTCAATACCTGATGCCACTAGTATGTTAGTCTCAGCATCAACGCCACTGTAAATGTTTCACTCTTAGTATTTAATTACTCCAAGGTTTTAAAACTCACGTTGTGTTACGTGTTCATTGGCTTCTTTTGTACAGCTGTATTATATTTGAAGGGCAGTATCACAAACGTTAACCTTTAAAAAATAATATATGCGAAACGTTCGTTTGTGCTGAAAAAGGTCATACTGCATTGAGTATTTCTGCCTTCTCATTGAACTGTGCACCGTAACTTTGAGTGCTGTTCTTTCTAGACAGATGATCAAAATTGCAGGAAAGTAGTAATAGTAAGTTGCTGGTGTGCAAGAACTTTTAGCAGCACCAAAGTTCTCATTTAAAATGGCTGATTTTATGTGGCCATTATGACCCGTGTCCAAAGGCAGTTTTCTTTCTCCCTGAAGTTGCAGTTGATTTGATTTGCTTAGGACTAGTTTTTTTTTATCATTTTCCCAATGAACTTAAAGACCCGATACTCCATTATCTGAAGGATTCCATATTTACGCAAAGCTCTAGTACAAATTCTAACCCCCCAACCCCCAGTACCACTTTAATTTGCCAAACACTGAATAACAACCGTATGATTTGCCCTCTCACATGAAAAGATTCCCTCCAGCTCAGTTGAATACATTACTCGGTCTCCGACTGTGAGGAAACGTGCACAGCGTTCTTTATCTGATCCTTAGATTACCTCCATTTAAAACTAAGTGTACGGAGTCGCTCCTGAATCTGATCTTCAAAAATCCATGTCAATCCCCACCTCTACAGAATTATAATGTCTTTCAAGTGAAACTACATTTGCAGTATGGATAATTCATCCCTTTCAATGGCCGCTTGACATGAAGTGCAGACATTTTGAGCTTAGCTCAGTCATTGGGGTAAATTGAGTGACTTAAGATGTCCTTTATGTGAATGTGATTAGTAGAGCAAGACAGCGCTAGGGTTTCGTTGCATTGAAATCTCTCTTGGCTGTTCATATTTTGTGGCGCGAGCGAATAATTGAAACGCACGCCTTGCAATTTTTACCTCGCAAATAACACTCGGGTCTGAATATTGAAATATTCAGTGTGTCAGATGTTATTTGGTTCTAATGAAAGAAAAGTTATGTTAATGCTGACGAACAAAAAATAAATAAAGATTAAAACACTTTAACAGAAAGTGCCAAAAGAGCTCAGAGTTTACAGTTTTAATTTGAAGTATTATTATTTATTTTTTACTTAATACTTTTTTTATTTTTTTATAAGGCATATTTTAACTGATTATCACAATATGCAAAATTGCTGAAGTAACATTTTCCCTAAAGCATTTCATTAAATTGCCATTCATAATGCACAAACAAATTATTTTAATTTATTCTCCTTTTTTTTTATTCAAATAACTATATCATTAACTAACCCATCAATATGTGCTTTATAAGTACTATTAAACAGCCAATATCTTGGTAATAATAGGCATGACATGCTAATAAGCAACTAGTCAATAGTGAGAATCGATCGGACCCTAAACTAAAGTGTTACTGATTCTTAATGGCAACCTATTTGCATTTATTCATTTATAATTGTTAAATCATTTTGTTTAAGCATTTATTCATTTTTATTATTTGCTATCCCTTGCTTTTGTAGTGCTTTTTGTGTTGTTGTTTAATCCAATGATTGTGTGGTGTGAAGGGATATCCGTCTTCACGGGCTAGAGATAAGAGAATGTCTCCAGCTCAAGGCTTTTAACGTCACAGGGATGATTTTGCGAAGAAGTCTTTTCCCACTGCTTTTCCTTTTGGATTCGTATCTAGTCAGACAAAGCACAAGACAAACAGTTCTCTCTTTTTATCATCATTGTGTCCTGCTTTCGGGCTTCATCTTTCAGCATCTCAGGCTGATAGAAGGTTTTTAGTTAAATAGGCAGAATACAGTGTTAGTGATTTTGGGTATCAGACACAACTGTGCTGAGAGTTTTGGCAAAGAGACTGGATCCAGTGTTCCTGCATGGGGTGGATATTTGATTTGTCACCATTGAGCAGGATAGACTGCAAGGGACTCTGTGTATAATAGGTTTATCAGAAAGGACAAAGAGGTAAAGGGCAGATATCTGTGGGTCAGATGATCACAGAACGTCTCTTTTCCTTTCTCCATCTTCAACCTTCTTTGTGGTTGACATTATGGCGTGTCCATGACATTTTTTGAGCACAGGTTCATGGAAGTGATGGAATTGATGGGTCAGAAAGAGTGGGATACTGGAATACTGGCAGGGCAATAGTAAATATTTGATGTCAATGGAAGAAGTGTGAACCCAAACTTTATTTAAAGGGATGGTTCGGAGTAAAATCAACCTAGGGTCCTTTGCACCATGACCTCGAGCCAAACACCCTCCCAGAAGCCTTTTATCCCTTGGTCGAACATTATTAAAGTTAGAGCTTATTTAGAGATATCAGCCGGATGGTTTAGTGCAGGCACTAATGGATCCAAGGATGTATCTGGTAAATTACCCCACTAATAATGCCCAGAATGGTACCAAACTTCTACAGTAGTTCAAATAGGTGTACTAAGTGTAACAATTCCAGGAATGCACTAATATTTAGTTGATAGTACCAGTTTGCAACAATTATTAGTTAACACTAAGTTGCCAACACTTCGAAAATTTTTTTTTTTATCCTTATGCATCGCTTTCTGCCAGGACTTTTACGTGCTTTTCCCAAACCACTGAAGTGACGTCGACGTCCGGGTTAGCGGTAGCATTAGCCATCAGGCAAGTGTTATTTAAATGAACTCCTGATGTACTTACAAACTTTCCAATGCCTCGTTTTATGAGTACAGAACCTATTTGTTCAACTGTAGAAGTTTGGTGCCATTCTGGGCATTATTAGTGGAGTAATTTACGGGATACAGCCTTGTATCCATTAGCGCCTGCACTAAGCCATTCGGCTGATATCTCTAAATAAGCTCTAACTTTAATAATGTTCAACCAAGGGAAAAAGGCTTCTGGTGGGGTGTTTGGCTCGAGGTCATGGTGCAAAGGACCCTAGGTTGATTTTACTCCAAACCATCTCTTTAAACAGATGTAAATATAACAGTATGGTGGCACATTGCTGCCGCATATAATTTTTTCCACTCAATTATGTTGCAATAACAATATGTTATGCTGTTTAAACCATATATTTTCTCATGATAACAAGGTGTTGTGTCATATAAACTATACATAACGACATTTATAAACTGTTAAAACTACATATTTTCATCTTGTGCTTAAAACAATATATTTTGTCGTAACAACAACGTGTCATAAAAACAATGACATAAAAACAAGCTTTTCCTATTATAACGAGATCTTATATGATTAAAACGACATATTTTGCATGTGATAGAGTCGATTATTCAAAAATAATGGGTACAAATATTGAAATATAACCAGGTTTGAGTGCAGTGATTGGACAGCATTATACTGTAGACAGATTGGAGATGAGTCATATTAAACATTACTGTAAAAAAAATTATATGATCAATAAGTTGTGACAACATGTTTTTACATTGCTTTAACTAACCAAAACAAGTTACGCAATTTTCAACTTTTTTTTAATAAGTTATACAAGATTCAACTCATTTTTAAAAGTCAATTTAATGTAATTTAAATTAAATCACACTGTATAAAATAAATACATTTTTAAGTATGACGCTACAATAAAAACAACATTAAAAATAAAATTAGAAGAGTGTATTCCAGTAGGAAATATATACACATTACACATTACACAATACACATTATCTCGTTATTACGAAAAAAAACTATTATAATGACATATCTCATTATTACGAACAAATTTCATTTTAATGCGAAAAATGCTGTTTAAACAACATAACATCTCCTTATTACGACATAATTGAGTGGAAAAAATAATATGTATGTGGCAGCAATGCACCACCGTATGATATTTAACTGATAAATGAAATAAAGCAAGCCTGCGTTGCTCCATTAACCTTAGTTCCTTAGTTTCGTGCGACTGTGGACAGCATATGACGACTATAATTGCTTACAGATGACAGCATTCAACAAGAATAGGCAAAAACTATAGATTCCCTTTAGTTTTTAACACAATTGCCCGGTTTCCATTGGGTGTTTTAATGACACACTGTATAATTAGGTAACAACTAACTCATTATCCACTTAAGAAAGTCCTAGTGGGGGGAAAAAAGCCTCACGATTTGATGGCTTGCTTATTATGAATGACAAATGAAGAGTCCTGTGGATTGTGACAGGACTAGGGACCGGGGGTTTTTCTCTGCGGTTTTCAGTCCATCTGCGTTTGTAGGCTGGAGAAGAAGAAGCCTCGGCTGATCAGTCGTAACCATGGTTACCGCTTTTGCTGCTACATTGAAATCCCCCATTGGTCCCCAAACCATAGAGTGTGTTTTTGACCAATGAAAATTATGGATACCATCCAAATGAATCTCTAGGAAATTTTTTTAATGCCTACCAATATACCCATTTACTATTCATGGAGAGGTCACAATGTATAATATATTAAAGAACTGGAGCACTTACAAAGACATTTGCATGGAACATTTGCATGTTTCTTCTGAGAAAAATACCCTAATAATCGTGTACATCTCAACAATGTCACAAACTGTGCACACGTTTGTCAAGATACCAAAGTCTAGGACTCATAGTCTTAGAAGTCATAGATTTCACTGAAATATTCAACATTTCTAGTAAAATTATATCCTTTCCACATTCATTTTACAGCTCTAGACTCATACTGTATGCTAATTATTGTCTTGTTTGTTTCCATTTTTAGTTATTTTAGAATTTTAGAAGGAACTAGTTGGTTCATCTGCAATCTCTGTTAAATTGCCTGACAAATAAAATGTTCCTCTAAAATGTTCATTTTACATACTAATGATTGATCCATTCTGACCCGTTACAGACTGCTCCGAGACTTGGGGTTGAGGATCTAAATGCAGCTTTTGTTTGGGCAATCCAGTAGTGATGTTACATATGACACTGAAGCTTCAAAGCGTGTATCGAGTACGGCGTGGATTTCCTCATGATGCTCTGTGTCGGAGCGCGTATTGTTTTCAGAGAAACACGTGATCAACGAAAAACGAAGCCTCACTTTCTTTCCAGTCATGCGAATGCTGATTATTTCTAAAAACTATTTCTCAAATGTCACATTATGCTCCAGAAAATGCTTAACGTCATGTGAGCGACATAGGAAGTCGCTCGTGTTATTCGTTGTTGTTGATTCTGAGGATTCTGATTGGCTTGCATGGCTTTATCCTTCTCCCTACACTGCCGCCCATAGGTTTGGCATAGTTATGATGGCGCTCGACGGCGTATTTATGTGGGTTGATGTAAATGACAACTTTTTTGAAAACGATGTTGTGTGTACGATGTTATTATTGAAAATTATTGATTCATTTCTGTAAATACCCGGCAATGTGTAAATGTGGCCTTACAAGACTTTGCAAAGAATGACAGAACACACAGGGCTTATAAAGGCAAACACAAACGAGTTAATCACGCACAGGCGGAAGTACTGAGAAAATAATGAGTCCAGGCAGTGGGATATGGGAAGTGGGATAGCAGCATAGTAGACTGAAGCAGTTCCTCCACTGACACTCAAGCTGGCAGGTGTAACATAACCAAAGCGATATATGCCCCCAACATTTAGATTGAAAATAACAAACCATGTGAGGCTGATTTGGTAGAAATGTCATATTGCTTTGTTAGTAAAGCAAAGTCTAGTGTCACACTGAGTTATTTTATACTTTAAATGTAGTGGCTATGTTTTTAGATGCCGACAGCTTTTCCGATACATTCCCTGAAAAGAAAGTATCACGAATAATCATGTTCTGTTTGACAGTGTATGGTCCTTGAGGGATTCTCAGCCACTTGTTTAAGTATCTCTTGTGAAAGATTCTAGATTGTGTTGCAGGATTTCAAGGAAAGTGTGTGTTGTGGGCTGTTCAGGGATTTTTTTTTTGCTTTTTGCTTTGAAATGGCCAAAACATTAATAGCCAATATAATTTTTTTTTTATTATTGGCTTATTTGTTGGCTTCATTGGATTTTCCATGTGGAAAATCAACTCTAAAGTCCAAATGCATCAGAATCTAAGGATCTTTTTTTTTTTTTTTTTTTTTTTTTGCAATAACAAAATTGGTTTACATTATAAAATTGTGTAAAAAAGGCTCTCCACAGGAGCATCATGCTTTAACAGTTACAAAATGAAAAACACCCAGAATCCATACAAAACAGTGGCAGCAATAGGACAGTGATGGTAAAAGTTACTGTGAAGCTGCCAGCTAGATAATAAGGTAACTCGTACTAATAAATGTAAGTGCTCAATTCAAACTAATGGCTAACAAGCCTTTATTCCTCCGAAGTCATGGTGTCCGACAGAATGTTTTTAGGCTTACTTCAAAGAGCATGATATTCTCTCAAAGGCACAAACCTAGTTGTCATGACAATCAGAGCAAGGCTGTGTACGTGAATGAACAATCATCTTTTGAGCAGTAGAATAATCCTGTAATCATGATTCCTGCGTAAATACATTTATAGCACCTCCGTGCCACAATACATGGTACTGAATCAAAATAGAAGAATACTTCCATTTATGCGCAAAAAAGCAGATTATGTACAGTATATATATATATATATATATATATATATATATATATATGTATGTATGATATATTTATATATTGTTTTTTTAATGAGAATAATTTTTGCAACCATATATATATATATATATATATATGTATATATATATAGAATCATTTTGCAACCATGTGATACGTTACTTACTAAGGTGTAACTAAATGGTTTTATACTACGGGGCTGTTGAATGCTTGAATCTGATTGGTTGACGGACATTCTAAGGTGTATAATTATTTTCATGGAAAAGTAGTTCGTCTAAAGTAGTTCAGGCAGGTCTCGACCGCATTACAGTTCGCAAAATAATTTCAGTTATTTTGAAAAGGTTTTTACAGCCAACAACAGCAAAAGAACCAAAACCCACAACGACACTGACCGAGCACATGAATATAGTAAATAACAGGATAAAAACTACAAATCATTTCCATGTTTTTTGCAACAAAATTACATTTTATTATGTACGGAAAGCACATACTCTCTTTCTCCCGCTGTCTTTCCCACTCAAATACAGTATGGACATAGCCTGGAAATCCAGACCTAAATCTGAAAGATTAATGGTCTGGCGTCGACTAATGAAAATCGGCCAGCTCGAGGGGCGGCACCAAGCATGCATTTGAAAATCTCACTGCACGCAATTGGATAACACTACGACCAATCACAACAAGCCCCATACGCTTAGCTACCAGTGGAGCTAACTGGTATATTAGACTCTTACGTATCCGGTCGGCAAAACAGCAAAAACGTCCTTCTTGCAAAGGAACGATTCGAGCGCCGTCTTCTGTTCCTCTTTTAGATAAAAAGTCAAGTCTAACTCGTTCATTGTAGCGGCCAAAGCCGTTTCAAACAACTGGTGTTCATCCATAGCCATCTTGCAATGTTTACTAATGACTTGGACGTCACAGCGCTGTCGTCATCTTTAGCTCGCCTCTGGCCCGCCTATATCAGATAACCCGATGTGATTGGTGCAGCTCAGATACAAGGGCATATTTAATGAGCATCATTACTCGTCACCAGAGTAACTCGCTGAGCAAATTCAATTTGTGCTCTCGCGAGAACTCTAGATTTCCAGGGTAGTACGGACACACACTCGCACAGAAACGTGTTGTCAGCTGCTCTGACGATTTTTTCAGTAAAATAGTTTAACAACTTAAAACCTACATGACATTTCTCACTAGCGAGGTAATAACGGCGCTGTTCTTGAAGCAGATAAACGTACAGTTTCGCTATTAAAGCTGAACACTGTTCAGAGACGCACAGACTCAGGTAATTCATACAAGTGTAAGCTTTCTCTCTCTAATAACTGATTTAATAGTTAGAACGCTATCAATGGTTCAAGCCTCTGTTACTAGCTCTAAAATTACGTTTTGGAATTAGCAAAGTAGGCGTAGGATGAGGTGCATAAGAAAGTAGTCCTAAACACAAGAACTAGATTCACTTAGTGTGCAAAAAATACTTTTTGTTGATTTTTAACCTAAATATCATCTATCCCTATTTACACTTAGTGAAAATAACTGATGCCTACCTATTAAATAAGTTAGCCTACATCATATTTTATTTATTAAATAGGTGAATTGCTTAGAACAAATGTGAATTTCTCATACAACATTTTTTTTTTTTTTTTTTTTTTTTTACTGTAAAAAGTAATAGAATGATGCATATATTACACAGCAATACAGTAAAAATGCTCTTCTCAGTACCTATATGTGACCCTTGATCACAAAACCAGTCACAAGTTGCACGGGTATATTTGTGGCAATAGCCAACAATACATTGTATGGGTCAAAATTATAGATTTTTCTTTTATGCCAAAAATCATTAGGATATTAAGTAAAGATCATGTTCCATGACGATATTTTGTAAATTTCCTACCGTAAATATAGAAAACATTTATTTTTGTGAGTGAATGCAGCACAATCGAGAACATAAATGAACAACTTTAAAGGAGATTTTCTCAATGTTTCGATTTTTTCACACCCTCAGATTCCAGATTTTCAAATAGTTGTATCTCAGCCAAATATTGTTCTATCCTAACAAACCATACATTAATGGGAAGCTTATTTATTCAGCTTTCATATGATGTATACATCTCAATTTAAAAAAAATTGACCCATGTGACTGGTTTTGTGGTCCAGGGTCACATATGATCTCCTGATTGAGAGGTAGGGAGCAAAGCTATACTCTGATAGCCTGTGGGCAGAACTATGCTTGACTTGTGATTCTGGAATGAACATGGTGGAGCTGGTTCCTAGAAAGAGGAAGGGCAGATAGGCCAAAGGTGGAGACTTTCACTATGCTGTACAGTCTTAACTAGCTGTAGGTCCTTCCTATCAGAGGTGGAGCAGCTTCTAAACTGAACGGGGATGCCATCCACAATCCCTCTGAACATGTCTGTCTTCACACAGATCTTCAGCCTCTTGAGAAAACACAGGTTGTGGCTTCTTCATAAGGGAGATATTCAATTTGTAAGACAGGTCACAAATGATATGAAGCCCCAAGAGCATGCTGAATATGTATGAAGAACGTGTTGAATATTTCAACTTCTAAACAACTATATTTGCATTTCCTAAAGGACATACCAGTGCTTGCAAGGTAGCAGAATAACAGTTGTACATAACACTCAACATGCGTCTTGGTTTCATTCGGCTGCACAAATGAATTAACACATTCACTATGCAGTGTAAATTGTGGCTGAAATTGTTAAATACCGTACGGTAGCATGTGGAGAACACCGATATTGACAGCTTGTGAGTTTTTTTTCTGACCACCTGAAGTCTATTAGTCAGAAAGTCTTTAGATTCGATGTGGGTCAAGATCAGTAGCACAAGACACTCCATTATGACAGGTGCGAGTGCAACGCGGTGCAGGTCTCCACTGGCATTAAGCCGAAGCCCACCCTGTGACCTGACACAACAGGTACTGTCAAATTGTAAGATGGAACGAAACCCGAAATTACCTTTTATTCCCACTCTGAGCTCTAGGTCTACTCACCTGAAGGGGGAATACAAAGACACTGAGCTTTCTTAAACTCTGACTCAAAGCTGGAGGAGGATCTGTGTGTGTGTGTGTGTTTGCATTAAATGGGTTACGTTAAAATAAAAACATAAATCCACTTAACCATTTGCACCACAGATGGTATTTCATTACAAAATCCTAGTCTTATCCAGTAACCACCTGCAGGCGAGGTTACCGAGGCTCTGAATGTACTGAAATAGTGTTGTGCTTTAAATTAAGTTTTACTATTCAGCATGAACACAGCTTCTTTCTATGTAATTTAGGCTCATGATAGAATATATCTTACACACTCAGCGCTGTTTAACTGGTGTGCTGTTACGTAGGCAGAATTTGCACTTTATTTTACAGTACAGGCACTTACCTAAGAAAGTACTGGGTAATATAAGGTAACTACATGGGTTACGTTTAGGTTTAGGGGTATAGCTTCAGGGTCAGTACATTACCCAGTTATTGCAATTACTATAATAAGTATATAGTATGTACTGTACATTGTTGAATTTTATGTGTCCTTGTTGCGGTTACACTTTATTTTGATGGTCCACGTTCTACATTCATCTAACTATAAGTAACTTATAAGCTACATGTCAACTAACTCATTAGAGTATTAGTATACTGTAAGGTTATTAGTAGAATAAGTTGACATGTTGTTGCAACGTTACTTTTAGTCAGTTTAATGTCTAAAGTGGACCATTGTTAATACATTAATGAACACATTATTTCAGTTTAATTACACTTTAACAAGGTCACAACACAATGCGACCATCATTTTATTTAAAAGAGATGTGCGTGTGCATTTTCTAACATCATGATCAAATGATGGAGAAGAATGATAGAACATACTGTACGTACAGTATAGAGCTGGTAAGTCCCGCCACCTCCGTAAAACCCCGCTGGACCTCAAAGTTGAAAAACCGTCAATGCAAGTGAATGGGAGAAAATAATTATTTTCTGGTCCCGTTTGAATTGTGCCATGAATGTGAACATATGTTGTCTGTGAATTTTTTATATAATCTTTCGTGTGAAGAATGCTACAGTTTAGCGGGTAGAAGTTTGATACGGGTAGACTTTGTGTGAGAGCACTTTGTGGACTACAACTCTCGACGCGTTTGAAACGTCAACACCACTAGCACACGGCTCTAGCTCACGGATCCCGCTAAACATGGCTGTGTCTTTGGTGCACTTCACCGCCTTCTTTCAGGGAGAGGACAAAATCGTTGAGGTTGGCGAAAACCACGGGTAAGTCAACTTTATGGGGTGACGTCACATAGGCGACGTAGTCTTTCTCGTTATGTCTTTTCCACAACTGCTAGCCGACGAATCATACCATATACTGTCAAACTTGTAACATGAAAGATTATATAAAAAATTCACAGACAACATATGTTCACATTCAAATACACAATTCACATTTCAAACGGGACCAGAAAATAATTATTTTCTCCCATTCACTTGCCTTGACGGTTTTTCAACTTTGAGGTCCAGCGGGGTTTTATGGAAGGGGCGGGACTTACCAGCTCTATACAGTATCCAGCTGTGGGGAGCAGTCAAGCTCATTTTTTGCCATTTCTGAAAAATAAATAAAAATAATGACAATAGTGTTGCCTAATGAGTAAATGTAGTGCCTATTAGGGCTGTCACTTCACGTTCGAAATCGATTGCACAATCGATCGGACCAACCAACACAAGTTTCGAAAACAAAAATAGGAAATCGATTTTATCGGCCTTCTCTCGGAGCGCGTCCAGCTCGTCACGATACGCGCGCAGCGAACGTGTGTCACACAGCAACTGCAGGCTCTGACAAACACACATAACAGCAGATTATACTTAATATGTATCTGCATAATGTGTCTCTTTTTACTACAAAAATGTGAATTCTGACGGTATTCAGACAGCGTATACAGATACAGATTCGGGCTACGGTCTACAATCGCCTACGTAGGCGAAATTTGTTTGACATTTCTAATGGTAAACACAGCCATGTTGAAGACTGCAGTGATGTTTTTCATTGATGTTATGGCAGTCCACTCTGCTTATTGTTTTTCTATAATGTTGCACTCCTGTTTGTCATTGTGCACGAATCTTCACGCCAATAAATCATCAGGAATATTGCTGACTTGTGTGCGTCTCAAGCGCCCTCTCTACGTTCGTCCTAATGCCTGTTAGTTGTCCGTGGATTTGCCCATATTTGGCGTTTAAAATGGAAACATCCTTAGACATGGAAAATCGATTTTACAGTCGATTCAATGAACAGTTATGTGTCAAAAATCGAACAGGATTTTTTCACAAAAGTGACAGATCCTCCATGTCTAAAATAATGTTTTTTTTCTCCAAGTCTAGTGTTGTCAGTCCGCATGCATATTTGTTATTGGCATGTCTTATGACTATCAGGCCACATACACACTGCAAAGTGTTGGCAGCGAGAACTGCATTGAAATGAAGGAAATTCCCTAATTTATTATTCATTTATGTGTCATGTCATTTGCTTGGACTTAAGAAAGACACACATTTCAGATTTACTTTTAATTGTCATTAAAAACTTGTTCAGTTTGGTTCTTTACACAATATATAGATTATTACTGTAAATACCATGTTCTGTTATCAAAGCAGACGCGGTAGGAAATCTTTTAGGTATTGTGGCACAATTTTGTAGTCTAATAAGCTTTTTAGTCAGTCAGTTTAAGATGACAAGACGCATAAAGATGAGCGTGATGTATATACATTTTCTCATACTATAGTGAAACGTTTTGTTGTTTTTAATAAGCTGTAATTTATACAGAGATCCAGAGAAACATCAAAGCATTACAGTAATCCAGTCTTGGGGAAAAAACAGAGCCTACATTTTTCTCAGTTTAACATTTTTCTGCAGTAACTAACAACCCAGGGGTGTCAGGCTGAAAAATACAATTTACATATAATGTCTAGATCACACTGTATTAATAAGTACAATTATAATGCAATTAAAATTAAAACCGAATGTATTAGCTGGACTTGCTGACAAAGTTTAGAGGTCCAATGAAGTAAATATGTCTTGACTTTATCTTGTTCCTTACTGTGCAAATGATTAGTGATGATCATTAGGATCTTCAGTAGCAGCAATTTCATCTTATATTTATAATCCAGCTCTTAATTGTTAAGGAATTAGGTGTTCAGTAATTACATAATTCCTTAATAGTTAACAGCACTGTCCAATTTATATCATTAGTCTGTTAATATTCAACCCTCATTTAATTAATTCACTTTAAATAAAGCAATATGCTTTAATTGCTAAAAGCCTTGGTTGCTAATAGACTGTTTAGGGACACTATCTTAATGACTATGGTCTGACATTTCTCTGAGCAAATCCTATTTTATATTCATGAAACCACAAGGTTAGCCGAGGCTGAAATCTCTTCTCTTCCTCTCTGGTTCATTTAAGGTTAACATTTGGGTAAAGCTCATGAGATTTCTTGGGGACTGAGAACTGTGGGGTTGAGGGAGGTAACGCTAACAATGCGCTTCAACGTTAAGCTTTTTGCAGCTTTGCTTGCAAAAAAAAAAGAAGAAAATCATCTGAAGAAGTTATTTATAAATGATATTTCGTTCCATATCATGTATTAACACACCACAAGACTATAATCGTGCCTGGTTAGAGACTTTGATTTTCCGTGAAAAAAAATAAAAAAAAATAATGCGGGTTTGGAACAGCAATGATAAGTAAATACTGACGGAATTAAAACGTTTTGATTTCTTTCTGACCTGTTCCTTTCAGCATCTTTAGTATGTTCGATCTTATTTTCTCAATCCGAATACGGGTGTGAGACAGTATGAAATGCGTCCCATCCGATATAGAGCCCTGAGATCCGCAGGTAAAGGCACTTCTCTGCTCATTAACTGCAGGCAGGATTCTATAACACTGAGGCATGATGGCCACCTGCTCCTCTCCACTGTCACCACTCCACAGATTTAATTATCTGAGTAATTGGATGACTTTCATATCACTTGGAAGAATTTCGAGGGGCCATTAGAAATGAAGCTATGGGTTTCATCCACATTTCCACTCAGCTTTCATCAACTCGTGGGGTTTTCACAAATTGCTATCGGCAGATGTAGAAGGCCGACGAGCCATTTTATTCGAATAGGTTTGGTGGAACCAATCCTGAATCGCCATATAGCTCTAAAATTACACTTCCTGAAGTTTAACCAAGCTTACTCACTGGCTTCGGGTTAGCTGTCAAATGCAATATTGTTGAGGCTCTCCCATCCTTCAACGACAGCTTCTTTGCATCACATTGTGGCAGTATTAAAAAAACAATATGCATTGAAATTATTCACACAAACTGTTCAGACTGAAATGATCCGGGATCTTGCTAAAAATAAATTTCAGTCACTATTTCCTACCTCATATAAATGCTGACTTCAGTGGCCTCCATGTTTATGCCTCTTGACGTCTTTGTTATTATTATTTTTTCAGGACCTGATATTGGCCACATTTAAAAAAATATGGTAAACAGCCAAACAAAAACTGGATCTGAGCTAAGGCTGCACGATATTGGGGAAAAAAATGACATTGCGATATATATATTGCAATATGAAAACAATTTCACCAGATGACTTGAGTAGGTCTTTTTGAAAAGAAAAAAAAATCATTGTAGAATGATTGTAGAGGAGTGAATCTGCATAGATAGACACAAAAGAACAAAGATACAAATGAAATAAACAGTGCTTTATGTTTTTTAGTTCATTCTAAAAGTATTCAGGTACAGAAATTGAAATGTAAAATAACTGCGTAGTTTTCACTGCATAAATTAAATATAATTAATCGTTGTTAAAGCTAAAAGTGATTCTCTTTGTATTTTGTTGTTTGATTAACATTAATGACACAGGCAGCAATAGGAATATTAGGCTTCTGTCACTTTAAGACCGAATGCACAGATCCAATATAATGATACGCATCTGTTACGCTTTTTTTTTTTTACTCTGTGTATACTCACACACAGAGAACAGCACGCAAGTTGTAACAGACTTTGCTGTGATAAATCTTCTAATTAGTTTTTGTATACATTTTTGATATTTCTGTGAGTTTAAATAAGTTTAAGAAATGCATTATCTGTCTTACTAAGGAGGGACTTTTATTTTGACGGGTATAGTCTATGGAGCGATACGGGGAAGGAAATGGAGAGCACGCAGTTCATCAGAGTTGTTTTGCAGCTATAAAGTTTGCAACTTTGTTAAGCACCCCCCGAAAAGGCATAAGGTCTGTATATATTTGTTTACTGTTTGTTGTAATGAGTGTTTTCTGTAATTCGCTGTATGTTAATGATAGAGTTTTTGGACTAGTCGTTAATGCGCGCTTCTTGTACTTAGTTTGTTCAACTCTTACGTGATTTTCTGAGTGAAAACGGACTCAATCATTCGGGCGGGGTCCGCTACACAAGTTCTGAATTGAAATTCACGTCTTCTTGCTATCAAATGGTTTAAAATCACTGTAATGTTTAAACGGACAGGACGTAAAACACGTGTAAATGTTAAACTTTCGCTCCATAATTGTTACAGATCAGCCAGGCTCTCACACCAGCCAATCACAGCGCTCTCCCTCACACACACCTGCACCTCATCATCACTATCATCACCAGAACTATGAAGACACACTCTTCACCTCTGTTCACTGTCCGGTCTCGTTTAATCGAAGAGGATTACTTACCTTGCCATCACAAACCTTGATTTCCCAAACGACCATTATCTCCAGCATCTCCATCTCCAATTATCTCCAGTGTCTCCATCGTCTCGTCTCGTCTCTCTTGTGTTCTTCGTGCCATCATCCGTCTCACCCACGATCAATCTCCATACCTGTAAGAACTATTCCACTCATCGCCTGCACACCGCTCTCCAAAGCATATTTGTTCAAATCACTTACCTGCAACATGTCTCCGCTCTGTGTTGTCAATAAACTCCTGTTAAATCTTCATTAGCCATCTCTTGAGTCTGCTTCCGTAACAATAATGGTTAAACGTTGGGGGATGAAATGAAATCGCTGGACCCTCCCTAAGGCCTAAGGCCCCTACATCATCACCAACTTTCCCCCAGCCAGCAATGGCCCTGTTGCAAAGTTCCATTGACAGAAACCATGAAGTAACTGATTTCACCTCTTGGGACTTCAGAACCACAGTCTCCAGAATAAAACACCACTGGGACACTTCAGCTCTGAGACTGAAAGAGTGTATTTTTTAGGACAAGGACCCAGGCGGTTTCTGTGGTGCTTCCAAGTGTTCCCCAGAGACTGGCTCCAGTTGAATGTTGAGCAGGCTAAATGCACTCACACCATGGCTGTTTCAGACATACATCACAAGCCGAGCTAAAAATCCACCTGGGTAAGAGAGTTGTTCTGATAAAATCATTTATATGAAGAGGGAACAACCTTGGAGATACAAAGCAACTACATTATGGATAAATTATGTTGACATAATTCCACATGAGGTGATGTATGTTCACAGATGTGCTGATGCTGAGTGTGAATACTCATGTGGTTATTTAACATTCTGATCCAGCTCATTTACATATTCAAATAAGAGGAGAATCCAAACACGGTACAGCATGTGTTTTCTGCTCATTATATTTTAAATTGAAGGTTTTAAGGCGATTAGAGGCATTGCAATGTTTTGAAACTTGACCACATTTTTAAAACATATTTTTAGAAGAAACATTTTCCTTCTCAAAGCAGTTTTTTTTTATCATTGTGATACTATTATAGTTTTCCTTTCTATTTTGTATTAGTTTTTTTATTTATATTTTCTGTTTTCATTTCGTCGGGTCAAAGGTCACTCTTTGGACAGAACTATACTCGCGTACAGCCGTTACCGGAAGCCTGTGATTATAAAGTTATAAATATGGATGTTTTTTCTTACAAAAACCCATCGCGTCGCTTCAGAAGGCCTTTATTAACACCCTGGAGCAGTATGGATTACTTTTATGATGGATGGATGCACTTTTATGAGCTTCACATGGTACCATTCACTGCCATTATAAAGCTTGGAAGAGCCAGGATATTTTCTAATATAACTCTGATTGTGTTTGGCTGAAAGAAGAAAGCCTTATACACCTAGGAAGGCTTGAGGGTGATTTAAATTACTGGATAATTTTCATTTTTGGAATGAAACTAACCCTTAGGTTGGCTAGGTAATTTTTGGTCATCACACAACAAAATACTGCACATAACAAAGACATTCTGCTGCTCTGCAGGATAATAACAATAATAATACTGTGAGAGGTTCAACCAGGCGCTCAGGTAGAGTCAGAGGAGTTTAAGATAGGTGCTCTTGGGGTAGGGAAAAAATCCAAAGGAAAACAAAAGCAGGTCCCAGGCACTCAGTCAAAATAATCAGGAGAAGGATCAGGTTAAAAAGCCTTTAATGAATGTGGCTTAAGTCATTTTAAAAATATGCACCAACATGTTTCGACCAACAAAATGGTCTTCATCAGGGCAGTCAATAACAATAATAATACTGTTGGGATCTTGGACCTTAATTACTTTTAATGAATTCTGTTTTGTAATTCTGTTTACATTGCATTTGTGGTGATTTGTTTATAACTTCTGGTATGAGTTGTCAACCATGATCAATACATTTGCACAGATCAATACTCAGCATACAAAACTCAACAAACATGATTTTAGAATATAAAAAACAACAACTACTGAGCTTAAAATGACACCAAAAACTACAAAAGCAAAATAAACAAACAAATAGTGAAAAAAGTGTATAATTTATTCATGCCATATGGAAATTAAGCTCCCAGTGTGTCTATTCCCAAACAAAAATTCTTGAAAAGACATTTCAGGGGGCAACTTTTATTGTGTGCTGAAGATATTTCTATGATTTATGATAGTATGCCTTACTTACGCCATTTCATAAATACTGTTCTTTGTATTAAACTGGCAGAAATCATGCCGATCTTTTCCATTGCTTTTTGGTCCAAGATTTGTTGTCACATTTTCCAGAAATTTGCTAGCATTAGCAATTTTCTGACATCTGAAATGTTCTTTTAAACTATGAAACTCTTGACTGCTGTTTCATTCATGTGAAAGCAGATCTTACATGTTCCATACTTTATAAGTTTGGAAAAAACAGAGCAAAATTAACACAAGAATGCATTTATCTCATCCTCGGCAGCACTATGTGCTGCTGACAGTTCTCGTTTAAAAACAGCAAACAAGTAATGTGTGATTTGTAGATTCTGGTTGGTCGAAACCAGTCTATTAATTTCTCCATACTTTCTAAACCAGCTCACTATGCTCCGCTGTCACGCTACGGCCTCTCCCTTTGAAATAAGGAAGTGTTATTGTCTTTAACTCTGGGATTTATCATCATGTGCAAAATGCTCTTGGATAGTTCGAGATTGTCCTGTCCAACCAGGAAATGAAAAATGTGTGCGGAGGGTCAGGTGAGATGAAGCGGTCATTATAAATGGCTCGCTGTGAATTGTGTCAATGGTACTTCCTCTGGATCGCAAGATCGAGGACAAGGGGGAGGGAAAAAAATCGCTGTTATTGACCGCCGTGGCAGACATAATGAATTGTTATGTAGTTGAGACAAATGCTGGTGGACTAAAGATTTAGGTCTGGTCTCAATTGTCTTTGTGGCATCCAAATAGAGTGTATTCCCATGAGCTATTTTGTTGAGCTATAGCGCCAGAGGTAAACGCACCTTGTTTTGTGTCTAGGTTCGGGTGACTAATAGCATTTGTCCACTGTTTTCTCCAGGTATCAGATCAACTTTGGATGTTAGACAATGCTTTTGAGCAGGTGGTGCATGTGTGCTGAGTAGTGAACAGCCTCAGTCTCTTATAATTCCAGGTGGATCTGGCAGGAGGATTTTAGTCATTTCACACCTAGTCGCTTTTAATAAGATCTGTGCAGTCCCTGTCCAAAGTGCTGAAACATCAATGCCGTCGCATGTTTGGGTGAAACGGCTTCACATTAAAAATGCAGTCAAGATATACATGCATCAGTCATGTTTCAGCTTTCACTCACATTCATGTACACACACACATTCTTGTACATCTATCTTTATGAGGACATTAATTGACACAATGCAATCTCTAGCCGCTTACCCTAACCTTACCCATCACAACTAAGTGCCTAACCCGAACCCTGACCCTAAACCTACCCTTAACCTAATTATAACCTTTTCCCTAAAACCAAGTCTTGACCCTCAAACAGGCCTTTAAAGGGGTCTCAGAAAGTGAGGACCAGCCAAAATGTCCTCACTTTACTCTCTTTGTCCTCACCCCAATGCTCTAAAACTCAAACTGGTCCTCACAAAGATAGTTGTACAAGTACACACACACACAAACACAGAAGGATTTTCCTGTGGGAAAAAAACAGGTATTTCAATTAAATTTGTAGGTCACTTGTGGGTCAATGGATAAAAAGCCATCCATTCCAGCATGTGTGTTTTCTTTTCGCAATAGAATATCACAGCTTATATTTGAGCCAAAAGGAGGCAAAATCAAGCAAGTCAATCCATCATTCAGCAGTGCATCATAATCAATATTTACAATTTTCTTTGGAACATGTGTTTTGACAACACAATATCTTCAGTTCCAGCAATTCTCTGTTAATACTCTCAGTTGGGGCAAATGCATAGTGTATGTCTCGTGACTAAAATCTATCAAAAGCACTGCAAACTCCAGTGAACATTTTAACCTCTTTGTGAAGTCCTGATTTCACTCGAGTCTAGTATCAACACTATTAAGACCAGAAAGGGTTAAACCTTCCATTTAAATTTCCCAGACCTTGCCTACCCTTTTTTCTGTCGCCGTTTATGGAGTGAATACTTCCATTAAATTGGATTTTGGGCCTCAAGGGCCTGACAGCCACTAAGGTGTCTGTTGTGAGATGTGAATTTCACCAGACAAGCGAAAAGCATTTCATTTTTAATAACTTGGCTATTTGGTCTGCTTAAGCTTCATTGCTTCTGCAACCAATCATGACTCTTTTTTTTTTAGCAGCAGATAGGTTGATGACCCCATCTCAAACATTGCAGTGTTTAGACAATCTTCAACGAAACATATGGAAATGTCTGTGCTCAGTTGATTCCCCAATGCAATTAACGAGTCCCAGAGCATCGATCTTTTTTTTTTTTTGCAAATACAAACAATATAGATTGTAGGAATATTGCTTGACAGATCTGCCATTATTTAACTGAAATTATCATTGCTGCACTGTCATGTGTTAGTTGAACAGCGCTGATAAATTAATTGTAATAAAATGTGACATTTTATTTGTATTATAATTACATAAAAGCCCATTTACAGTCTACACGCTAAATATGATATCTATGATAATGTGCAGTCAATGCAAAAAGTTTTTTTTTTTTTTTTTTAATCAGTGAGTCTTCAGCGATACTTCGTACGTCAAAATACTGGTGATGACACTTACATCAACTCTTCCTTCATCTCAGGTAGCTTTGGTGGTAATAATTGATGACTGTTAATGCTGGCTTGTGAAAATGACCTTTGTTTCCTGTTCGGTGGAACGGTTTCACAGTCCCAGGTGAACAAATATTAAAAAAAATGTCACATGCATCCATTTTCTCATTTTGAATTATAAACCTTGCAAAGCTGTGATAAGGCTAACAAAACACTAAGCCATTTATTCTGGCTTATTTAAAAAAAATCCTCTCACCAATACTATGGGCTTCATAAACTTGATTTGATTAATTAAGTCATGAAACCTTGTAGGAATTGTGAGGTGAACATAACTGGAGGACAATGCATTCGAGATAATACTAATTTGGTGCGAGCGGTACTTTATGATGATGTATGAGGGAAATGCTCATGGTTAGGAATTAAATGATGAGAACAAAAACAGTTTCAAAAACAGTTTCTTCAATGTTTCTTCCACTTCCACAAGCTGAGGGTGAAGAGTCTCCCCATAGTCCACAATTAATTTCACCAGACTTTGAAAGCTTCATGCTTTCCCTGTCCGAAATGATCATTCTGAGTAAAATCCAGTATAAGCTTTCGACAGCATGAGAAAAGTCACCGAAGATCATTGAAACTGCAGATAAGTGCAATAAAACTCACGCGAGTTCAGCTCCATCAATTGCCACTGTTAAGTCTTATTTAAAAACGTATTTATTTTCTTTCGCTTTTGAATAAGTAAAATTTGCTTTGTTATATGATTTTAATGTTATCATTTTTGTAAAGCACTTTGGGGCAACGTCTGTTGTTTGAAAATGTGCTATATAAATACATTTGCTTGCTTGCTTGCAAGTGTCCTGCTCCTTCTGAGCAGCAGTGACAGTGATGCAGTTAATTTGCTGTCTTCTTCCTGAACAAATTAAGTTAATGCCAGTAATTGCAGCTAGAGGCAAATATGCATCAATAGTTACTTTTCATCCAATTTATCTGCTCACTTTGGCTTGTAGTGATTGTGTTTGTTGATGTTCTGGTCTTAATTTAATGTTCCCTGTGTGAGCATTCAAAAAAAATGTGCACAACATTTTGATTTGAGAAAAGTTACATGGCTAAAAAGGCTTGTGGAAACTTAGAGAGTCAGAGAGTGAGTTCAGTCTGAAACTGAAACAAATTTTTTTTTGTCACATCCAGCAAACATCACCTCACTATCCTCTAGCTGCCTGTCCCCTGAACACACTGTAAAAAAACGCGGTCCCTGTAGACAGCCCAGGCTCCACAAACGGCAAGAAAAACAAACTGGCCCAGCCTGGACCACGAAACATGACAAACAGTGTTCCAGCCAATAACCGACAAGAATGATTTCGGGGCTGGGGGTTGGGTGGTTAGTGCGCATGCACATGAAGGGGGGTGTGGGGTGTGTCTTGAGAATTTTGATATGGCCGACACACGACCAAAGAGACAAAGTTCCGATGAACAAATAACAAAGAATAGGGAAAAGGAGAAAGAACGCGCAAAGTCCCGAATTTACATCGGAAAAGCGCTCAAAAGGTGGCGAGAACTCCGCCGGCAGAAGGGCTTCCAATCCGACATTCAGGTGGCTCTGTTTCTGCTGGACAGGGTAAATCCAGTTTGTTTTTTCTAAATGGTTCATGACTGTTTTAGGAAGCACGGAAGGGAGGGGGAGGGGACGGGATGAGGAGGAGGGAGGGTCGAGCTAGCCTCCTTTTTTTTTGACAATACTTCGAACGTCAACAAGAAGTGACGTCACCCAACATCGCTTAGAGCAGCTTTAATAATAAAAGTCAGTCAAAAAATAAAACTCATTTAAACTCGTTCTCTTGTTATCACATAATCAGGTTACTTTTTTTCTTCCAGTCCCCACACACTTTAATTACATGGGAAAAGTAATATTTTTCAAGTAACATGAATCTGGAAAAACGTGAGGCTGAGTAAAGCTGTGTGGCCAATTCTAATTATACCAATTACAGTATTTTTTTTCTTTTTTTTTTTTTCTTTTCAGATCTGATACAGATGCACTGATATGAATAACAACAGGTCTTCTCTGTCTGTTCCTAAAATATCTCAGACACTAGCACTCCTAACATCCCGGGGCGCATTTCCCATACATCGACATAGCTTGCTGTTTAACCAAAATAGTACATTGCTTCGTTGTAGAAACTAATTAGCTAGTCACAACTGTTTCCCAAAACCGGTCGCACCTGTTGTCTGAACCACATTAGTTCAACAATGTAGGATTGTCATTAATGACGTCACGTACTGGTGATGGAGTAATCATTTCTGCTAATTAATAAATTAGAAATTGCAGTTAAAGTCCCCGTGAAATCAAAATTGACCCTATTTACTTTGTTAGCGCATATTACTAGTCTTGTGGTGAACAATTAATCCGTGCAAGTTAAGACACAGAAAAAAATTGTTTGCCGTGGTAATCTTTAATCAAAGTCTGAAAAGTTACTTCCAGTCTGGAATGGCGTCTTTTTCTGATGACGTAGGCTTGACGGCTTGGGTTGAAAAACACTTAACCACTCCCCTCAAACCGTTAGTCTGCTATGAGCGAGAGATGGAGAGGAGGAGCGCTAGAGTAAAATCGAGAAAAATCGTTTGCAACTTCCGGTTCACGGGGACTTTAATGTGTTTAAAATTATTATACAAAATCAACATAAAGCAATTTTTTTTTTTTTTTTTTTTTTTGCGATTTGGGAAGCACACCCCAGAATGGTTGATTTGTGAGCAAAAAATGCCAATATCAGAGGAAAAAAGATATCAGAAAAATGTTCATCATACTTTCTTTTTTCTTATTTTGACTGCATTCAATAAATGTGGTTTTGTGTCTGTAAAGGTCTTTGCAGTATTTGTATTTGCTAAGACAGGATTGAAGCATTTCTTACCTTGAAAGACTGCACATGTTCCTAGACCTAGACAGTGACAGCTTACATCTTACTCTTCTGACCAAAATGATGTCTAGCCTTCTGTTGCAGTAGAAGAATTGCCAGATAGACAGACGGACGGAAATATACAATAGCAGCCCAGAAAAAATTATCATGAGCAAGAGTCATGACCAAGATCTGAGCATGCCTGTCAGGTAATATTAAAGGTAGGGTTTGCAATTTCGGAGAAGCTAGCAATAGCGATCTAGCTTTGAAAGCATGAGATCCCACCCTCCCTTCAGAGCGTCTCTGAAGCCACGCCTCCTCCAAAACACATGACCACTCGAAGCAGAGTCTGCAAAGAGACACGAGAGACAGCGTTAAATTACCTCATGTCTCAAAGCACATAACTTTACAATAATAATGAATGTAAACAACTTACAGTGCTCTAGTTGCACCACCTGACTGCTGCAGATTCATTTCAGCGTTGATAGTGTTGACATAGAAACACATAAATCTGAGGATGTGAACAGCTCAGAGTCGAACCTCACAGGTTGCCATCTCGTAATTACAGCATACATACAATCAACATGGTGTCGTCGCAAGCTCGTTGTTTTGGTTCAGGAGGAACTGTAAAAGTGGCTGCTGTTTGTTTGTGTCTCTCTGTGACTGACGTCTGTCTACAACTCTGCATAGCCTTACGGAAAACACTGATGACGTGTGATGTCTGCGCGAGCAGGTGTGTGTGGAGGTATGGAAATACATGTTGACAGGGAGATAGGACATTGTATCATTGCATTCGAACCAAATGCAATGTTTGGACGAATATTTTTTATCTTCCAAAGATATATGTACATGTTTTAATATTTAGTCTGCTTTTATTGATTGCTATCAGGATGTGAAGAGAGTTTTAACCAGTACTCCAACATTTCCTACCCTACCTTTTAAGTCTTATCTCAGGCAAACAACCCTCTCAACCAGACTCTAAACTCTGAACCAAGTAAATGGATCATATAAGCTGAGATGTGAAATCATCCCTGACCTTTCTTCTGAAGAAGGCAATCAAACGTGTAGTGCATTCACTCCTTTAAAAGAGTTTACTTTTATTTCCAAGTGCATTACAGTAAACGTGATTTGAGCTTGTTTTTACAAACTGAAGGTTGAGTCCTTTTTTTTCTTTTCTTTTGTAATTGGTAGCATGTCTCAGATGCGGTCCATAGAGCTTAACTTGAGTTTAACGCCGTAACATCACTGTAGGATGATCCATGATCCTGTAGGATTCTGTTAAGATGGATAGGCGAGTGAAGATGTGATCACTAACACTGTGTCCTGCGGCAATAAAAAGTAGGCCAACCATTTCCATGTTAATCATGTTAAGTTTTTGTCCTAACCAGCCAACAAGAACATGCAAACTATATGACAATGATAATCTCAGGTTCTGATTGTGTGTTTTTTATGTTAAAGGGGTATTTAATGTGAGTTCAAATATCATTTTGCCTGACCTGTAAACAGTTGCTATACTAAAAGCGACAATGGATATTTTACATCCGATCTTGAAAATAAATGAAGGGAAACAAGATTGCTCAAACTATGAACTCTAAATGTAAACAAACAAGTCAATTTCAATGACAAAGATTGTATCGGTCACTCAGTATTCGTATTCATTTTTTAAAATAATAAAATATTTGTTAATTAGATGATGTTCTCGAGTGAGAGTTTGGCCACGCTCTTCTGATTTGATTGATTTTGTCACATCTGATGAGAACAAGCTTGTTGTGCGAATCTTATTACATCGCACCTTATTAGGACATGATCTCTCTATAGTGTAGCTGAAATGAATACATAGAGTGTGTTGATTAAAAACATAAAGATACTTTTGCAGTATCAATCAGTTCAGATTCACCTTTGATGAAATATGGAATTTTAGAAAACCTCTAGTCAAGAAACAAAGTTCCAAAATTTCTTAGAATTACAAAAATTTGGCAAAACGCCACATCACACACCACAAGTCAGCACCGCATCAGGTGCATTAGACGATATGGCTACATGTGGCCTTAGATGCTGTATTGACATTGGGGAAGATGAATGTGTCCATTCCCTACTACACAGATTGATGACCTTCACCAACATACAGTAATTGTCCTTTTTTCATTTCTATCACAACACAGGCAGGTAACAGAAAACAGAGTGTCCTGACTGGAGAAAACCAGGGGAACAGTAAAAATGAATCAGCAAGATAAGTGCCTCTAAACAGCAAACATAAAAGAAAGCCATTTAGTGAAATAACCATTTCTGTAAATTGCACCACTATTCCAAGGGGACATATTTGAGTGAAGCTTCCCAGAATACATGTAGCAAAGAGCTCTGATACCTACAATTACACCAGGAATTGTATTTGGATTTATTTGTTGTGGCTGAATGAAATTGAAGTACCACGTAGACACAGTGCAAAATCAGCAGAAAATATGCGCATGGTAGCATACCATTCCAAACGTATTACAAAAGGTCAGATACACAGGCATTTGGGAAGAAATCAGGAGAATGCGGCATGTTTGATATTCACCATTTGTCGAGCCGCATCTAATTACACAGCTCCAGCCTGTCACTTCCAAAATGGGCAAATCTCGAAGGAGGGAGGTGTGAAGCTCAAATTAATTCATTATTCAATAGACAATTCTCCAATGTACTGCATCTTCGACTTCTGTTTCCGCTCCCGGCAAATATGGACCATCTGCTGTAATTTCTAGAGTAATTAAAATAACACCATCCTAATGGAAAGATATGTCTTACTCCATCCCATTGATGATGCACAGCATGGGTCATTTGGAGAGGCACAAAACAGTCCTTATTGGTGACAGAGCAAAACAGAAAGTCCTGTTTGCAATTGCCTGTTTCAGAGGCCTTGGGTTCTTTTAAAAAGCTGTCAACAGATGCAGTTCCAGGATCACCTCTGAAAAGTTTTACATTTTAGCGTCCCTAATTTCCAGTGAGGTATAGTGAATGTTTGCAGGGGGTCAGTATGCTCTCATCAGAACCAGATCTCTGCTGGCTGGCTTTTTTTAGTTCTCCATCTCTCTCTCCTGCAGTGATGCATGGGGGTGTAGGCACAGTTCACAGCTAATGGTTCCCTCGCTACGCCTGCAATAATCTGCTTTTGCAGAACCTTCTCCCAAGAAAAAGAGCATTGGACATTTTTTATTCCCTTAAGACAGTGTTTCCCTGCCTAGCCTTAAGTGTTTTTAAATATAATGTCCACTGAGTCAATTGGTTAGCTGACATATGATTACAATTGCTTGTCCAATCATAGTCAATCCATAGTCAGTCAGTCCATTTTAGATCACAGGAGAAATAGGATTGCTCAAGCTCTCATTTTATGGTGGGATTGTTACAAAATCTCATGACAGACTCTGAATAATGTTTTCTCTGTGGAATAGTTCATGGATATCAGTGTGTTTGCCATACTTATCAATATGCTAACTGCCATATTGATTGGGTTATTTGTAAAATAGAACTGATAAATACATCAAAGTAATATATATTAGCCAGTGTTGTTTTCCCTCAATATTCTTGTTCCGGATGCAAGCTGGGTTTTTGCAACACCTTTGGGATTTGTTCTCTGCAGTCATATCTTCCCAAGCCGGAAGGTTAAGGAAAACGTCTGCTTCAACAGATGTCTGCGCATTATCAAGGTGATAAAAGACTAAATGAAATTCTGGAGATTCTTAGAATATCATGGAGCCAAAATATTGCCAAGGTAAGTATCACTATTACTATTGCTAATTCTAGGGCTAGGGATTAGGGATTAGGGATTAGCCCCGGGGGCCACTCCCCCCCCCCCCCCCCGCTGGGCCCCCCCAAACCCCAAAAATGCAGTTTTTCCTAAATAACTACCTGAACCGTGGCACCGAGGATGAAGAAATTTTTATGGTATGTTGGTCTTAAGGGCCCACATCAACCTAGCCCATAATCGATTGTCAAAGTTTTTTTGTCATCTACTGAATTTTTCGTCAACGATACCAGGGACACCGAAACACCGGGGAACATGGAATTTGGTGGGCATGTAGCACCACTAGACTTTTACGGAAAAATTTCGTTTGGTCCCCGGGGGCCCCCCCAAACCCAAAAAATGCAGTTTTTCCTAAATAACTACCTGAACCGTGGCACCGAGGATGAAGACATTTTTATGGTATGTTGGTCTTAAGGGCCCACATCAACCTAGCCCATAATCACTCATTTGTGATTTGCGCCCCTCCCATAAAAAATGAAAATGCAATATTATTCTGCTTTAATCGCCCCTATCTTCAGTTGAGATGTTCAGAACTGCACCATATTTCATGTGTATGATTAACTTGACATCCTCTGGGGGTATGCTAAGTTTCGTAGAATTTCATTCATGGGGGGGTATAAAATAAATTCATTTATGTGCACATTTAGTGACTGTACACTCATCGGCCTGTAGATGGTGGTGTTGAGCGAAGGGTTGCTGGTTTAGGATGATACTGTCTAGGGCTGGATGATTAATCGAAAAGTAATCGAAACCGAAATTCAGAGCCTGTAACCGACGTAATTTTACCAAGTCGGTTATTTCGGTTTTTTAATCCTATTAATATTTCCGCCTACTGTGTGTGTACTTTCCCCTTAAAACATATTACCGCGTGTGTAGTCACTTGACTCCGCCCCGTCCCTGAACGCGCGTCTATTTCGCTTCAAACGCTCGCTTACGCGCGTCCTATTCGCTTTGGACGCGCGAATGGATTCAAAATGTTTAAGCGTAGAACTAGACGCGATAGACGCGAATTTGACGCTCTATTCGCGTTTGCTGTGAACGCAGCATAATGAACAGGCTGCGATGTCAAGATTGCAATGCTGGAATGTGTGTGTCAGAGAGAGAGAGGCACGGGCGCGATCGAACAGTGGAAACATAAAAACATCATTCGTCATTATAACATCAACGTCAATTTGTTCATACAGGACATCATTAAAACTGCAAAGTGTTCAGCCTACTTATATTTGTGTAAAACATTGTGCTTTTGTCAAACTGTAAACTCTTGTCAAACTGTAACCTACAACTGTCACCCAACCAAAATCACACACACACACACACACACACACACACACACACACACACACACACACACTGTGTAAATTTTTTTTAAATCAAATTATCAAAAAGCAAAAATGATCTCATCTTTTGGACATTCATCATATTGCATTGGTTTTCATTTCTTGTCCTAAAACAGAGCACTAATCTTTTTATTTTTAAGTTACACATTCTACATTGATTAAAAAATAAAATCAAATGTTTTTAATGGTAGTATTATTTTATACAGAAATAAATTATTTATAATTCAGATGAGAAGTTAAAGTTAATTTAAATTTTAAGGAAACAAATATATTGATCTGAAATATAGCAAATTAATTTTAAATTCATTCAGGTTACCAAACATATCTCAAGGTCTTTTGAATAAAGGGTGGCAGTCTTTCATTATCAACTGTTGTTGTGGACTATATACTGGAGAAGTATTTGTTCTCCATTTGAGTGAGATGTTTTTATGTGGCTAATTGAGGAAAGTGCTTCCATATATTTTATTATTAGTAGTATTAGTTCAAGAATAAAATAAAGATATCGGATTGATATCGGTATCGGCAAATAGCCAAAGCTGCGGCATCGGTATCGTATCGGAAGTGAAAAAGTGGTATCGGGACATCCCTAACTCTTTCATTAGAAAAAATAACCGTGAACGTATTTACAGTATGTGCCAGTGACATAGGAATTTTTTTTTAAAATAATCGTTCAATAATCGTAATCGAGGTGACTTGTTTGATTAATTGCGATTATGATTTTAGCCAAAATCGTCCAGCCCTAATACTGTCACACACACACATGCAGGAATACAAACAAACGCAAGCATGCACACACACTGACATCCACACGCACAGACACACACCCATACACACACATACAAATCCACATGCACAGACACACACACACAGACACACACATACACAAACACACACACATACACACACACACACACAGACAGACATGCACATACTACTACTTTTTTTAGGTATATACATAAACACGCAATACAGCCAAATTGCTCCACGTCATTTATTTTTGTGGAAAGCCAGTGCAGGCCTGAGCGGCGGTCATATTTTGTTCCGCCATGCGGTACATCTAGTTAAAGAAAATGGTTGAAAAAAATCCATTGACTCAGTCAAATAGTTTTTTTGTTTGTTTTGTTTTTTGCATAGACTCAGTCAAACAAAACCCAGTCGCCGCGTTCGAAGCTACCAACATTTCATTTGGATCGAGCTTAATCAAGCTTTTCAGTCTGATTGAGCCATCAATCTGATTATAAATGGATTGTTTGGGTGCAAGTACATGTAACTATTGAAGTGGAACCCAAGCCATTTCTAGGTAGCAGAATATCACAGAGACTTGGTGGTGGTCTTGTTAGCAACCTCACAGAAACCACCCAGAACATCCTAGCAACTGCATAACAATGTGTTAAAACACGAGGCCTTAAGGAAAAAGCTGTTCAGGGCTTCTTTGACTTGAGTTCTCCATCTCTCTCCAGCAGTGATGCATGGGAGTGCAACTAATTGTGCCCTTCTATTCCTGCAATCATTTGCAGCTGCAGAACCCCCTATTCGCAATTATGCATCCCCCGTATTTCCCTGGTTAGCCTTGTGATTTTCAGTATTCGCGCATGTGATTCAGTTGGTTGGGTGACATTTACTATACATTGCAAAATTAAAATGCTGGTTTTGGCACTTCTGTATATATCATTCTTGTGACTAAGGCACTGTTTACACCTGGTATTAAGATGCATATTGTGATCGGATCACAAGTGGACAACGCTAAATACAAACGGGGTCTAAAACATTTTGAGCTTGTCCACTTTCAACCACTTCCAAAGGTAGTCGAAAACACTTCGACCAGATTGCTTTCGTAGTGTAAACGCTAATGTGGTCGAACGTGTTCAAACAGCCACTACTCTCAGTCTACTGACTTAATGCCATGGGAAGCGCGCTTGCCAGACGGGATTTAGACTTTGTCAGCTGAAGACCCAAGTTTGGTTTGAATATGAAAAACAAACAAAGCACGATGTTCTCTCACCATTCCTGATTTCTTACACACACTCACAGTGTTCAGCTGGTCTTTGTGACTATCAGAGCAGAAACGAAAGCTGCTGCTCTCCGTGTGTTTTTCCGTCATCTCTGGGCACATTCATATGTAAATTGCATGAGCTTCTTTTGTCCATTAGCTTGAAAGATCTGGGAAAAAAAAACATACATTTACCTGCCTATAGACCCTCCCCTCGAAGAAATCAGGACAGAAGTGGTTGAAGAGACGGATTAAAACACCAGGTGTAAATGGGTATGTGTCTCCCTCGTCTACTTGTGATCTGATTGACCAAAACGCACTTTAATACCAGGTGCAAACAGGGCCTAAATGGGCAGCCGGGCGTCTGCCTTCAGTTGCAGACATAGTCCATGCTTCACTCTGATGTTCACTTTGACAATTACCTTTTTAATGCTGTAGTTTTTCCATGTCGGTCCCTACCCAGCACTTCTAATCCAAGATCCATGTTTCCGGCAGACTTACAGGGTGCAGGGCTTCTCTACTTCAATTAGCACACCCTGCTACCCTACCCCTCTCCACACTTCTTGGAGTATGTCTGAAGTGCTGGCAACACACTCCAATTTGATTGCTTGTTAAAGGGAAGAACATCATGACACAGTCGCATCTTGTTTAAAAACAAGGATTTCTCACTATCATTGAAACCACTTGCTCTTCACTCGCATTGTATTCATCACTGATTTATGTCTAAGAGAGGGTACAAGTAGTTTTTTTTTTTTTTTTTTTTACAAAGTTTCTAGCTAGACATCAATAGGGACTTCAATGAGATGTCAAAGTCCTTTGTTACAAGCTCTGTCATGGTTATTGCCCGTCTCCAAATTGTATCTGAAATGTCATGACAGCGGCAGAGTTTATTGAACGAATCTGGCAGCCTAGGCAACTCTAACTGGCTTTCCCAAACTTGCAGGACTGTTCCTGCCAAAATAATACTCAGCAAGGAACAGCTAAATCAATTAGCCTGAAAGAGAAAAGGTGTTTTATAAGCACAATAAAACACATCCATTCACATAAACCCTGGAATGAGGATGTTCCCAGACTGTCTGGAAAGGGCTGACAGCGAGATATCAGAAAGAGCAGTGTCAGCAACACACAACTTTACAAGCCCTCGTTGTTCAGTGTAATAAACCCTGTTTTTATGTCTCTGCTATCATTTGGAGGGGACTTGGACCACTTCTCTACATTAGGAAATATTTAATTTTCTAAACAAAGTTTGGGTTACAGTTAGGACGTCTTTCGTGTCATACTGATTAAATTGTGATACTAAAATGTGATAAGGTAACGCTTTATGGTTACACTTTATTTGGTAACACTTTATTTAACAGTGTCCATGTTACGTTACATGTAGTAACTGTAGTAATAACTATAAATTATGCATAATTACATTAGCCTGACTATGTCAGACTTCGTACTTCCGCTCAATTTCATTTCGCTTCTGTACTCAGTCTGAGACAGCGTCATAGCTTTCCGTTTTCCTCCGGCCTGAAAACAGCCGGCCAATCAACGAACAGAGGGCGGGCTGAGAGCCGTGACGTAGACGCTGATTGTACCGTGGATGCGTAGATTTACTTCACATATCTGCAAAAGTCGTTCACAGCCATGTTCACTCCGGTATTTCGCTCGATGGTTTTGTTTTCGCATCATACATGTGTTTACAGTGGAAGTTAGATACGGCTGAGCATGCGCATAACACACGCCATAACCAAACGTTATGTGATTGGCTTACGGGTAACCAATGATTTTAAACTTCAGACAAGCGCCCCCCCCCCGCGAGAAAGAAAATGCTTTTCAATTATGCCATGCCAGACTCTGTCTACGAAGCAAAGCGAAGTAGCAGAGTTTGGTATAACCAGGCTATAATTACATGCAACTAACACTAAACCAAGCCCTATAGTAAGTACATGTAGTAAATTATTATTACACAGTACTTAAATGCATAATTACACTGTAACAAAGACACCTTAAAATAAAGTGTAACCCTTTATTTCCAGGTGAAGTTGTTACAGTGTAATTACACAAGTGCTGAATAATTTTATTTAACTAAATGTTCTTACTTTAGGGTTATGGTATTGGTTTGGTTAGTTGCTTGTAATTATGCATGATTTACTAGTATTACTGTCGTAAGTACATGTGACATGCTACAACTTCACCTTAAAATAAAGTTGGTCACACATTTATATTATAACTACTACATACTTACATCAATACTACTAATAATAATTGTACTTATTGTGTTCATTTTATATAAGAAAACACTTGTTGGCATTGAGATTCTTATCCTCGATTTCAAAGGTTGTGCGAGGAAAAGTTGATGTCTTAGATTCAGACAGGAATAAAGTCACAAAGTACATTTCTGAAGTACGAATTTGCGTCACCTCCTCGGGGAAACTTAGTCCCATTCAAAAAGGGGCTTAGGGCTTCTTGGAAAGACAGCAGATTGTGCAGCTTTGCTTTTGGGATTTTAAACAAAGAATGAAAAATAAAACTCACAAATTGAAAGAGGCTGTTTCAAAGACTGAAATAATATGCAGTGAATACTAGAATGATTATTCACAAAACAACATGGTTTTTCTGCATTGTTCTTTTAATTTGACTATTAGAATCATGAGCTTCATCCTTACAAGAAGAACTGTTTTTTTGTTTAGTTTTTTTTTCTGTCAGGAGGAATATAGAGAATAAAACATAAGGCTGAGAACAAAATGAAATACTTGAGAAACATCCTTTGTGACAAATATCAGTCTGTCTGAAACTAGCTGGAGAAACATAAGCCCTAAAGGTTCACAGGTGGGGTGGAGTTGGTACTTACTTCCTTACCTGAGGAAGGAACCAGTTTTAACCAAAGAACACTGTTCATCACCCTTCAGAGAGGGTCTGCTGAGACCTCTACCTTTACCTGTATTTCTCCATCACTGTCTATCAGAGAGATCCCTCAGAGAGATCCCCTGGCTGCAGAGAGCTGGGTGCTGCATATCAAACCTGGCAGTCTCCCCTGATACCTCAATGCCTACAGCATGCTCAGATGCTATGGAGAGGTTGTGTGCCAAAAGTATGTGAGAAATAGAGTCTAACACTGAAAGACCGGCTGAAAGAGAAGCTTTGTGTTGTATGTGTATTCAAATAGACACCGTGGAGTTAAGCCTTGGCTTTGTTTGTTTAGTGAATCCCAAAGCGTGCATTAATTTTGGTTTGTTTACCTAAGCACTAATTATGCCTGAGTTCAGTAATTCAGTGCAAGAAAAAAAAAGAAAAAAAAGTGCCTTATTTGTGAAGTCAAAACTCCTTGATGTTTAATCACTCTAACCAATGCTACTTTTGTTACTGTAGCCTTAACAAAATGTAACACTGCTCAAATGTATGTTGATGATGTATTGAGAGAGGATAGATGGATTTTTACATTGTTACACATAATGCATAATCCTAAAAACATGTCAATCTATACATAAATTATACAGTTTGAGCACCTACTCCCATTGGTACATAAATTCAGTTCTAATTTAAATATGAATCATTTTAATATGTAAATATGAATATGTAAATATATATAAACTTATCACTCAAATATGTAAATATAATATAGAACATCTATGCGTTAGGTTTATGTTCTGTTTAGTTCATCATGTTGTTTCTGTGTTGTAGTTTTTTGAGTTTTAGTCCCTGTTGGTGCAGCAAAAAATGGAAAAATAACTGGCAATATGTCTAAAATGTAATTGTTTATTGAACTGTTGTAATATGCAACATTATAGGCTAATTATTATAATAATGTTGAAGTCTTGCTTGTGTGATTTTGCTGAATTATATCATAATACCTTGCTTGAAAAAAAAATAAAATATATATATATATATTAACAAAAAATTAATAATTAAAGATTTAGATACTGTAAGCGATGCATTAAAACGCTTATGTTGTGTTCGGGTCACTTTGACCTGGAGAGGATTTTCTTTTCCCCAAAAATGTTAGAATGTTATCATGTTGGACTAAAACTAACTGGCTTTGCTCACACAGCTTATAACTACTTCACAACATTTTTTGGGTGGTATTTAATTTTGTTTGTTTTTTTGTTTTTTTTATATATAAAAAAGTATATATTATACTATAAAAGTATATATTATATACCCCCCACCACCCCCCACACACACACCTTAATAAACTTGAGTTAAAAACGACCGGCCTACAAATAATACTTTATAACTCTCTCGTTATAAAATATTGGATTCAATCTTTTTGTCAACTTGTTTTCTTTCAATTAGCACAGGTTTTGTATTTATTTTTGGAACTGATTAATCGTAAGCCTCATTGATCTGAGCATAGATATCATATAATAAAGGCTAGATGTCACGTCCGCGCTGCTGGCCAATGGAGGTCGACGTCCCCACACGGCGGCCATCTTGCCACAGGGAGCTCGCTCACTCGTACATTGTGTTAATGGTGCATGTACTTTTTAAATAACCATAACTTGTTAAATTTTCTACCGATTTTCAAATGGTTTGGTTTGTTATAAACTTCAGAGATGTAGTTATGACACTGCATACATATGAATAATTATAACATACATGTTCAAGCATTCGGAATTATAGCCACGTTAATAACATTTGTAAGAAACCAAACCGTTTGTAAATCCGTCAAGATTTCAGCGAGATAGGAGGATTTGTGTTCGTGCTGATCACTCACCTTACTTCAGATACCACAGAGCCCACCAGAAAGCTTCCCTGTGACAAGATGGCCGCCGGTGTGATACCGTTCGAGACTCCGCCTTAAGACATCTAGCCTTATATGGATATCTATGGATCTGAGCCTATAAAAAATATGTATTTGTGAATAATTGTGTCAATATTCTATAAAATATGATTGATTGATTTTTTAATCACACTAGTGTGCTTTAATGTTTAACCAGGAAGTATGTTTAACCAACAAAGTTCTGTGAGTGCTGTTACAGAGTGATACAAAGTTCAGATCCGGAAGATGCATACTTTTACTCTTAAGAAACCAAGTAAAATAGCAAATGTCAGTAGATATTAGGCATGGGGCACATTTTATTTTGTTGTTTTATTAACTTGACCGCACTAATATCATCCCTGCCCCCATTTTTGGCTTTTAGGCAGATAAAGAGACTTTCTTCTTTTCCAGACCACTTATCCTATTTCTGTGGTGCAGACAGATAGCAGCTCAAGTGAGAGGAGGCGGCAAATCACAGAATGCTACTCAGACAAAGTTATCTGCAAAAAAAAATAAAAATCATTTTCAAAGGGAGGGGTGACTTAAATGGAGAAGGGGTGCGCACTGCCCCGAATGTGAATTATTTGCCTGAGAGAAAAGCTGTTTCTGCACACAGAAAACGTGCCGCTCAGGAGAATACTTCTTCCACAGACAACTGCCAAAGTATTCTTGGCAAAACATTGCCAACATTAGTGCATGGGGTTTGCTTGGATTTGGTTTGTAAGGTATAATTTTTAAAGGGATAGTTCACCCAAAAATTTAAATTCTGTCATTAATTACTCACCCTCATTTCGTTCCAAACCCGTAAGACTTGCGTTCATCTTCGAAAAAATCTTACGTTCAGATTTTTTATGAAATCTGAAAAATATCTGTCCCTCCATTGACAGCTACACAACTACCACTAGTTGTGTTTCCATTACCCTTCAAATTGCGCAAATTGAAATTGCCCATTGAAAATACGCCCAATGGAAACACGTCAATTTCGCAAAAACTCCCATTTATCACAAAAAAGTTTTTACGCTTTAATTTTAAAGAGGTTAAGTTTTTACGCTTTAACCTCGAATGAGGTGGTTTTTCAGGCAATTCGAAAAAGAAATATTTCACAAAACTGCAATGGAAACAGTTTTTGCGCATTTACAGGTCACCTGACGTAGATGAGGCGGTGTGTTTGGACAGAATACGAGACAGAGCTCTTTATTAAATTCATATAAGACAAATGAATTACAGGAATAATGGATTCTAAACCTCAAATAAATGCCACAATCAAGACCTCGGAGCAGATTTGAGGGATAAACACCCAGAAACACCTCATATGAGCCGCTCACAAGCATAATAAGGGTCGTTCCTTACCATTAATGCTTGGAAAACACACACACACATCTCCTTCTATTAATAATAATGTCTAGTGCAGTGGCTGGGATATAGTACATAAACCTACCAACGTCCGTTGCCATGGGTTTTGGAATGATTTCACTTATCGCGAGAGGAAATTATAATTCAGGAAGTTTTAGTCGCATAACATCAGTCAATGGAAACGCGCCTATGTGACGCTTCAAAAAGTTCATAAAGAGATTGTGAAACTAATCCATATGAATTGAGCGGTTTAGTCAAAATTCTCTGAAGACTCGATCGCTTTATATGATGAACATATTGAATTTAGGCTTTCATTCACAAATTAACATTGATCAGCGAAAATGAACAGATGCTCAACTGAAAAGGTACATGTAGTTGCCTAGTTGTCAATGGAGGCACATAAACCTCTCAGAATTCATCAAAAATATCTTCATTTGTGTTCCGAAGATGAACGAAAGTCTAATGGGTTTGGAACGACACGAGGGTAATTAATGACAGAATTTATGAAAGTGTCTGCTAAATTAATAAATGTAAATGTAACTATAAATGTCAATAACGACAAGGTCAGAATCGATGTGGAATTGTGTTGTCAGTCGTGATCAAAGACTTACAGCTGGAATGACGGTTGATGTCACACAGTCTGCCTTTGCTAAAGATAAGCAACAAAACACAAAGGACTAAACGTACCAGTAGCTCAGCTTTTTTCTATTTCTACAGCAGGCAGTTTATTTGCAGCATCATTCTCCACACAGACGGGATCTATCACTACGAACACATGCAACATCTGCTTATAAACGGTGAACAATTTGACAACAGCTATCCTACCTTTGGTTTTACAGCAGCTGGTAAGCCTGTTCAAATGTGTCCCCTGCGAGTGACTTGATTTTAGACTACATCTGTAAAGATGGCAATGTGAACTTTCAGAGGCATCATAGTTGATTTCAGTACCAGGAGAAGTAAAATTGCTCATACATTAACCACTATCCTCTGAAATGTGGAAATTACACACATCATCTTCCATCATGGGAAAACACATAACAGTTAATGTCCCAAAAACAGATATCATTGCATGCAAATACTCTTTATGAGAAGGTGTGTGAAAGTCATGTGTGTGTGTGTGTGTGTGAAGTCCTTTGCTCAAAAATGAGTTTGCACCATTGGTCCTTCAAATTAAAAAAAAAATTGCATATCTGTTGCTAAGCAACCATAGCACTAATCTACCCCATAATTGCAATTAATATATTTAGACACAATAAATAACCCGCTTTGAAAGTTTGTTGACTTTCAGCACACGGTCACAAAGTTAATGCTGTTTTAAAAAAAAAGGAAGAATATTAAAAGGAACAATATAACTTCACTGCCCAGACCTCTAATTTCAATAAACACATGCAAACCTTTTTTTTTTTTAAATGTAATGCATTACTTGACACTTAAATACACACAGTCACAGCACATATCACGTTCAATTGAATGAATAAATGAAATAAGCAACTAAATATTTAACTAAATATTTTCCATCATTACCTGATTACCTGATTTTAAAACCACTGACAGATACTTTAAAATCTCTCAGTCATTTTGATGTTTTTTGACAACAGTCCCAAAGGAAATGATGTGTATATGATATTCAGAGATTAGAAGAAAAGAAGAAAAAATAGCATAGAAAATAAAGTTTTGCAGGACCAGATGAGAAATGTGATTTGGTTGCAGAGAAACAAGAGTTTCTACATATAATATTACATTAAAATGCATTATATACATATTAAAATGTACATATACAATTTTACAGTGGGTATTTTATATATTGTATAAACTTATCTCTTTTTATATCCAGAGGATGTATGTGATAATAATATGCCCTATAGGTAACACATATTGCAATGTCACTCTTAATATAGGGCAATATTTGTCATATAAAATGTGAAGTGTGGCTGTAACTAGGCGTACCACAACTAGACTTTATAATATTGGAAAAAACTTTGCAGATGCACATTGAAATCTTCATTGTTGCCTGATGGCGTTTGTTAGCTTGTTCTTACTGCTAATGGCCATCTTGCTCACTGCCATGGCAACAGTATCTCTTCACTAAATTATTGTGGATCATCACATGGCACGGTATCTTAGGGACACTGTCTATGAAATTGAGCTTTAAAAATAACTTAGCTTATAAAAACAAGTAAGAGTGGAAAAGTGTTGTCTGAAGCTGCTCGGCCCTTAAACCATTTTAACTGCTTTGTTTGTGGTCTAACACTCCTATTGCTTTCAGGTCTTTTTTGAGATACACTGAATAAGGCCCATTATGTGTAAAGCCAAGTGTACACTATGTTGTCATGTTGTTCTGTACTACTATCACAGACTATTCTGATCTTATGATCTATCAATCAGGAATTAAATGGATGCTGAAAAAAATTGTTCCATACAAGAATATGTCATGATCTTTTAGTTTTATAGTTATGTTCTGTTTAGTTTAGTTTTCATGGTTTTCCATTAAAGACTATAGAATTACACAAGACGCGCCACTCGTATTGTTTTGAATGGGGAAAGTGCAACGCTAGCTTGGCGAACAGTTTTGGAGAATTTGATGTTTCTCTGTTCAAAGAGATAGGAGCTACATTTGCATGTCTGAAAGGCGTTTCAAAGATGGCCGCCGAGTTAAATGACTTGTCTTAAAGGGACTTTGTTTCCAAGTTCTTGTTTCTAGTTTGTTACCATGGTTTCTAATTAGTTTTGCACCTGTTCCCTGTTCCGCTGAATCTGACTATCATCTTTGTGTATTCAAGCCCTCCTTTTTCTCAGTTCTCTATTCGGTGTCATTTTTCTATTTCTCTGTGTTTATTAAAGTCTCGTTCATTCTGCGTCACACATCATTCTCTTGGATTAAGATACGCAGCCCTGTCATCTTAATCCGATAATACACTTAAATAACTTTCATGTTGAACTTAATTATGGTAAAATCGCCTTTTTTAAATGGCAACAACAGTAGTATCACAAACCAAACAATGTCCCACCAATATTGCAAGAAATCAAGGAAAAAAAGTTTAAAAAAATTCATTTTGGTGATCAAAGATGAGTTTTAGGGGATACAATTATTGACTACAGAGGGACTTTAAAGGTGAACTAAGTAACTTTTTTTTACCTTAACTGAACAGCTTCGGAGTCATTGGAATGGTTATATTACTTATTTCGGGTTGAATGGTGGTCGTTTCGCACCCCCCTGGTGCCCGTGAGCGGAAAATACGCACTTGCAACTTTGAGCCGGCAGGCCGCCGGCCGCTGCGTCAGGAAGTCTTGCGTGATATCAGGTCTCGCGATGTAAACAATTGCTTTACGGCCAAAAGAAATCTGCTAAAATGCTGTCATTATTGCGCTCCCTCACGCTGTCCGAACCCGAATGAAGAAGACGTTTTAAAGAACGTCCCATCTGCTTTGATGTCGTTGATCTATAGCCTCTGGTGTCTGAGAATCACCAACGAGTTTTTACGACAGTGTTGTCAAATATCTATTCCGAAGCTGTGGGGGGAGCTCTAGAGAGAAACCTGCGAGCAAAAAGCGAGAATACAGCGAAGAAATCCCAAAGCTACTGAGTGCTGCTTTAATACAAATGGCTTTCTCTGTGGCTCAACCAATCTAAATTTTGTGTTGGAAAAATGACAATCTCAGGATATGCACAAAATATATTAAGGGCACAGGATTTGCAATATGAATTTTGCATAGCAAAACAAGGACTGGACCTCCTGTCAATGCATTAAAGGGGTGGTATAATGCTCTTTTCACAAGAGGTAAAATAAGTCTTTGATGTCCCCAGAGTGTGTATGTGAAGTTTTAGCTCAAAATACCCCACAGATATTTTTATATAGCATGTTAAAATTGTCACTTTTTAAGGGTGAGCAAAAATGCACAGTTTTTTGTCTATCCCTTTAAATGCAAATGAGCAGCTGCTCCCGGCACAGGGGGCGGAGCTACAACAGCTTGTGTCCTGAAAATGTCAAAAACGTTTTTATGTTTATGTTTAAATTTATGTAGCTGATGTGGAGTTAACTATCTTCTAATCATTGATTAGCATATTCTGTCTTGATAATCTATAAATCACATTCCTGGGGGCGGGGTTTATGTACATTTTAGGGTTAGTGATGTCACTAACCCGGGAGGAATGTTGTGTAGTTCCTACCAGCCATTTGTTGTAGTCCTTAAAAAGCAATTTCTTTAAAAGAAAATATCTCCCTTTGCTTTGAACTTTGAGCATTGTGACTTGGCAGATGTTGTTTATGCACAAACATCAACATTATTAAATAACTAAAGTTAAAAAAAGTGAAATCATAATCAACCGCCCCTTTAAATCTGAACTATTAGCCTTCAGGTAGTTGTCATTAAAATAACATTGTTGGCAACATGCACGTATGCAACACATAAATAAAGTTGCTCTTTTCATGAATCACCTTTTGAACAACTCATGAGCTTGTTAGCCAAAGAACAAGAAAGAGAGCAAGTTAGTTTTTTCCCACGAGAGAGTGATATATAGTTTGATGTTGTTTCGAAGGAATGTTACGATTAAAGTTATGGTTAAAAATAATGTTTGCTGCAATAAAAAAACCTGTATGGATGACATGTCCTTGATGCTAGCCCACTTTACTTACTTTCAATTTTATATCCATCTGTGCTCTAGATTTTCATAAATAAAATATGACTGCAACACGAGGAAAATCTGTTGCAACAGGAAGGTTCTGTTTTTTTTGTTCATCATATGGCATTTGGTTACATGTCTAACATTTGCAATGTCTTTTATCTCAGCAATAGTTGCATTTAAGTGAGAGCTGTTCCCTATAAGTGTCTTTCTTCCACACTTACAGTAGCTCTGTTTTTCCACTCTTTTTTATATGTTCTTCACCTGACATCTCATGATAACCTGTCAGCATCACAAAAATGTGCTATGTAATTTATTTTCTCTGCTGTTCATGCTGCCTAAATAGTCGTCTTGAAGTCGTCACTTTATAGCCGTGTATTTTTAGCTCTGGTTTACAAAGTGTCATGAATCCCTCTATCAGTTCTCACCAGTTTTGAAAGCTGCTGAAAAAAGGGGGGATTGAAATAAACAATCATTTCCACTCCAGTCAGTTTTATTTTCATTTAACTGAGATAACAGAATCCCTTCTCACAAATGCACAATGAAAAACAAATTTTTATACAAAAAAAAAAGATAAAATATATTAGTTTTGTAAGCTCATAATACACACTGGCCATTTTGGCATCTGTAATTTTATTAAAAAACAAATGCAGGATGTTGATATTTAAACTCTAAGAAATACTAACGAAGGACTTAAAGGGGTCATGATATGATACATCTAATTTGCCTTGATCTTTTGACTTATTGGAGGTCTTTGCACCATTAAAAAAATCAAGCTCCAAAAACAGCTTGTTTTGATATTGCGGGATCTGTGACGTCACACTGAAAAGACATTTGCATATGACCGCCTCCAGAGCAAGACATCGACCAATAGTTACATCATTGCACCATAGGCCCCGCCCACTGGTGTTCAGTCGCTTAACGGCTGATATTTGCCTACACTGGATGTGAGCGTCGCGTCAAAAGCAAATATCAGTGAATCAGACCACTAGATGATGATTGTGACCATTAACAAACAGCCATTGTCAGCTGATCCTGTTTTCTTTCAGCTTTTTTGCCATAGCAAATCTATTTTAAAGACACAGCTATCGCAGCCAAAGAAAAACTTTTGTTCAACTAAAGCAATCACTGATCACCATCATGGTAACATCAAATGAAAATAAAATGACATCTAAACCTCTGTCACCTTTTAATGAGAACTTCTGTAGACGTCTGACAGAAATAAAGTCAATCTGGTTAGTAATAATTGAAGCTGGTAATGCTGTTTGTGGAGTTGTTTAATCCTCCTCTGCTAAGATCTTTTGCTAAGATTTAATGTCTTTTATCTTGATTTAATCTTTTTTTCTGTTCTTCTCGTTCCTCTTTCCTTCTGTAATTCTGCTTGTTAACAGCAGGTGTTCATCAGTGTCTCAATTAACTTCGAAAATGTACTGAATTAACTATGAAATGATTCACTCAGTCAAGTGGACTTTATTAGTGAACTGATGTAGGGAATAGTGAATGAGGGTATATGGTGTGATTGGGAACACAGCCTCTGACTGTCGACTTTGCGTGCTGTTAATTTACAGTATATTCCTGTAGTCTACTTTCTCGAAAACGATTTCTACGGTATATTGCTGTTCTAATGGAAGACAGCATGTTACTGTAAAATTTGGCCGTTTTTTTTACAGCCATTTTTTACAGTGTAGAAGCCATTATTTTTTTTTAAGATTTTTGCCTTTATTGTGATAGGATAGTATAGAGTGGACAGGAAGCAAGGTGGGAGAGAGAAGGAGGACGGGATAGGGAAAGGTCCACGAGCCGGGATTCGAACTCGGGTCACCCGAAGCGCAACGGCGCTATATGTCGGTGCCCTGCCCATGAGGCCATCGGTGCCGACGTAGAAGCCATTATAATCTCTGACGCGATCTACACAGATACAGTATACAGAATATATATGTGTGTTCAGTTTCTGACATACTCTACACACTTGAGTCTGTCGACAACAGGACAAATGAAAGAGTGAAAGAACGTTCGCTTTGACGCGTCCAGTTTTAACAGCTGGCTTGTGTCTCTGTACAGCCTTCAGAAGGATCCCAGTGTTGGAAACAAGTGGATGGTTTATTTTAATGACGTCCCGGATTGCGTCGGAGGATTTGTTCTGAGCATTTTGTTTTGTCAATGAGGCACAGTGTAATGGAGAGTTTGCAAAAAACTTTTGTTAAATGATGCTGCAAACTGTACTGGATCTGACAGCAGCTGCATCACAATGATGTATTAATGCTTTGACTGTAAATTACAGTTTTATATGGTGCCGCTGATACTCTTTCCTGTGCAATGATGTTAGCCAATCATAACAGTGTCTGTTTACTGACAGGCTTCAAAGGATCCGCCCTTTAAAAAGTGATTATTTCAGACAGAGGCTCAGAATGAAGGTTGAGAATAATCGTTTTCCCACATATATATTTTTGTTTTGTTTTTTGTGCAAAAAACGTACTCGGTTACTAACGTAACCTCGGTTCTCTCTAGAGAGGAAACGAGTACTGCGTAATATCTTACGCTAGGGGAAATCTCTTTTCCGCGAGATACTGAAGCCAAAAAATTATCCTTAATTTTGAAATAATGTAAAACGCGTTGCGGCAGCATGCAGACATAGGCGAGACAGCTCGCGCGCCTATTGGCTGCCCTGCGGCAACTGCAGCAGCCTATCGATAAGGCCCTATCGTGACGTCATCACCAATGGGGGCGCTTCGCGCCCCATACGTCACGTCCCGCCGAAACGGGCGTGGCCTGGGGCTATAAATATAGCATCGAAAGGCTAGCTTACCGGTTTTTCATCGCCGGAGCGAACCGGAGCGTGCGCAGGCACGGCAAGATACGCAGTACTCGTTTCCTCTCTAGAGAGAACCGAGGTTACGTTAGTAACCGAGTACGTTCTCTTACGAGAGGTACTCTCGTACTGCGTAATATCTTACGCTAGGGGAAACAGTGTAAAACGCCGTGCATGCTATGATCCAGCACCAAAGTCCCAAGGGCAGGTGCCCGGGCTCATGTAGTACATGATCATAAGTGACTCACAGAGAGCCCAGGAAGAGTGGCTAGAATAGCATCATTCCTGTAATGCAGCATCCTATAAGAACAGTTATAGTGATGGTATTTACTCAGTCAGGGCGACCCCGGCCTGGACTGATGAATATAGTGGGTCTTACACATTGCCCATAGAGCTGCGCGATCTAAACGAGCGTTGCTCGCGCTATTTTGGTATTCTGGGCCGGACGTACCCGGGGCAGACAGTACCGATTTCTAGACTGAAAGCAGCTTAGCTTGCAGAGCGGGAACCTCTAGGTTATAAAACCTTATAAATGTAGACGGGGAGGCCCAGCCTGCCGCCATACAGATATCTTGCAAGGCAATCCCACTAGACCAAGCCCACGACGAGGCCACGCCTCTCGTGGAGTGCGCTCTGACACCCAATGGGCACTGCAAGCCCTTAGAGGTGTAAGCCAGCGCTATAGCATCGACTATCCATCTGGATAGGCTCTGTTTCGAAACGGCGAGTCCCTTAGAACGTCCGTAGAGTGAAACAAAGAGCTGCTCCGTCTGTCTGAAAACAGACGTGCGGGACACATAAGCCCTTAGCGCCCTGACTGGGCAAAGGAAGCTGGCGTCCTTCTCCTCGTTAGAGACCGGCAGGGCAGACAGGGAAATTACCTGGGCCCTGAACGGTGTATTGAGGGATTTTGGGACGTACCCGTGCCTTGGTTTGAGTATGACTTTCGAGTCATTTGGCCCAAACTCCATACACGTCGCGCTCACTGAGAGCGCTTGTAAGTCCCCTATGCGCTTCACTGAAGCGAGAGCCAGAAGAAACACCGTTTTGAAAGACAAGTGTTTGATATCTACTGACTGGATAGGCTCAAATGGGGCACCCTTCATGGCCTCCAAGACCGTAGAAAGGTCCCATATGGGGACTGAGGGAGGTCTGGGAGGATTTAACCTCTTAGCTCCTCTAAGGAACCGAATGACCAGATCGTTCCTTCCTAGTGACTGACCAAGCGTTGGTTTGGAAAACGCTGCTATAGCCGCCACATAGACTTTGAGCGTGGATGGGGCTCTGCCTTCATCCAGTAGCTCTTGTAGGAAGGAGAGAACCTCCGTCACTCCACAGTCCAGGGGTGAAAAGCCGCGTGCTGTGCACCAGCTGGAGAACACTGACCATTTTGAGGAATAGAGCCGTCTCGTAGAGGGAGCTCTAGCCTGCATGATCGTGTTTAACACTCCCTCTGGGATATCAGAGGGTACCCGTTGATGGCCCACGCATGTAGGGACCAAAGCTCCGGGCGAGGATGCCAGATCGAGCCCCTGGCTTGAGAGAGGAGGTCCCTCCTCACTGGTATTGGCCATGGGGCAGTGCTCGTCAGCTGCATAAGAACTGGGAACCAAGCCTGGTTCTTCCAGAACGGAGCAACCAGTAACACTGAGCATCTGCTTTCCCTGATCCGCTCTAATACCTGAGGTATGAGCGTGATGGGGGGAAAGGCATAGAGCGGGCAGCGGGGCCAGACGTGGGCCAGCGCATCCCTGCTCTTTGAGTAAAATTCCGGGCAGTGAGCGTTTTCTTGAGACGCAAACAGGTCTATCTTTGCTCTGCCGAATGTCTGCCACAGCAGTTGGACTGTCTGCGGATGCAGTGACCATTCTCCTGCTGGAACATTGTTCCTGGACAGTCTGTCTGGTCCCACGTTCAGGTGGCCAGGCACATGCGCTGCTCTGAGCGAGCGCAAATTGTGCTGAGCCCATACCAGGAGGCGTTTCGCTAACCTGTATAGGTTTCGGGATGTGATGCCTCCCTGGCGATTTATGTAGGCTACCACTGACATGTTGTCCGAGCGGACCAAGACGTGGTGTCCTGCTATTTGGGGACGAAAGCGCCTCAGCGCGTTGTCGACTGCCATCATTTCCAGGCAGTTTATGTGCAGAAGCTTTTCCCGTTCTGACCACTGGCCAAAAAACGGTCTGCCCTCGAGCAGTGCTCCCCATCCCGAGGTGGAGGCGTCCGTGGACACCACCTTCACACTCGAGGAAGTCCCCAGGCTTACACCTGACTGGTACCAGTCGGTCGCTCTCCAGGGTATCAGTGCTGAGACGCATTCCTGATCGACCTTGAGACGAAAGAGACCTGAAGTCCATGCTCGACGCGGTACTTGCGCTTGTAGCCAGAACTGCAGTGGGCGCATGCGAAGCAGACCCAGCTGGAGAACTGTGGATGCTGCTGCCATGAGACCGAGCATCCTTTGAAACTTCTTTAGCGGGACTATAGCGCCGCGGCGGAAGGTTTCTGTCATGCGCTGAATAGTCAATCTGCGCTGTAGCGATATTTGAGCTGTCATTGACAGCGAGTCCAGTTCTGTGCCCAGGAAAGATATTCTCTGACTGGGAGACAGTGAACTTTTCGCCCAGTTGACTTTGAGACCCAGATTCTCGAGATGTTCGAGTAAAATGGTTCTGTGTTCTATGAGCTCCGTATGTGACTGAGCTAGAACCAGCCAATCGTCCAAGTAGTTCAAAACTCGCATTCCCCGAAGTTTCAGGGGAGCGAGGGCTGCGTCCATGCACTTCGTGAATGTACGGGGTGCTAGGGACAGGCCAAACGGTAGGACTGTGTATTGATAAGCCTGGCCCTCGAAGGCGAATCTCAAAAATCGCCTGTGACGTGACGCTATTTGTATTTGGAAATACGCGTCTTTCAGATCTATTGACACAAACCAGTCCCCGTGGCGAATTTGCGCGAGGATTTTCTTGGTTGTGAGCATTCTGAACCTGCGTTTTGAAAGCGCTACGTTCAGTTGTCTTAGATCTAGAATGGGTCTGAGACCCCCGTCTTTTTTCGGAACCAGAAAATATCTGCTGTATAGCCCCCCTTCGCTCTGAGCTTGAGATAAAGGCTCTATTGCCCCTTTGCTCAACAGCTTCGCAATTTCGGTACGAAGTACACTTGCTACTTCCTTTTCTACCGTGGTTTCGACTCGCACCGCACAACGGCGGGGACGTCGAGCGAACTGTAGCGAATAGCCTCTTTTTATAATGTTCAGCACCCATTCTGATACACCGGGAAGCTTTGCCCACGCATGTGCGTGCATAGCTAAGGGTTGAATGAGATTGGAGCTCTGGTCGTGACATAGTGGCGACCGGGGAGCTTCGGTATGCTGTATTATAGACACCGCATTTGCAGCGCTCGAGGTGGGGAGTGTTTTGATCACAGCGGGCGGTTCGCCCGCGCTCGGCTCTCTCACGGCAGGTAGCTGAGAGACGGCGAGCGTGGGGGAAACCGAGGGATTCGTCATGTCTGTGAGTGAATGTGGGCGCAGGACAGCGGGCACATTTGCACTGAAAACACCATCGACCTGAGTCGGTTGTATGTGTGTTGGTTTCGTTTTTACAGAAACCAAGAGACATGCAGCGTGTAGTGTTTGTGGGCACTGGGACGTGGGCACGTTCACTACATTCTGTGCGCAATCGACATGAGTCGATTTTATGTGCGCAAGCCCTGTGGGGCGGGCTGTGTCTGTGTGTAGGAATGGGCACTGGGCAGTGGGCATTTTTACTACACTCATAACACCGTCGGCCGTGGCCGGAATACCAGAAAATACGCTCTTTACAGGATTTATCTGGGTCGCCGTGAAAACGGCGTTTGTGTACAGGCAAGCGGGTAATGCAACCGACTTGTTTACTGCAGAGTACACTGGAACAGTCGCATGTAATGGAACTGGACGAGCGGGAAGTTTTGGTGGAAACCCGGCCGCAGCGGGGCTTGAACACCGTCGTTTTCCTAAGCTGGCTAGGAAGACTTTGAGGCCTCGGGCTTCATCTCAACCTTCGGCCGAGTCCCACGCTGTGGGGGGCGGCGGCCGGCAGAGCGAGAGCGTGGTCTCTGGTCCCGGGCCTGTCGACGCTGTGAAGCGGCGGCGGGGGGCGGTGGCTGCGAGCTGCGAGCAGACGGCTGTTTAGAGCGGCCTGATGCGGAGCTAGAGCGCTTTGGCAAAAAGTGCTTCATGGCCTGCGACGTCTTTTGTACCTCAGCGAATCTGTCCGCGAAATCTTTGACGGACGATCCAAAGAGGCCAGTAGCAGAAACGGGGGCGTCGAGGAACACAGAGCGCTCCGAGTCCGGCATTTCTGAAAGCGTCAGCCAGAGGTGTCTCTCAGCAACGGTGAGAGAGGCCATGTTCCGCCCTATGGCCTGTGCAGCGGATTTCGTAGCGCGGAGTGCGAGGTCCGTAGCGCTCCTTAAATCCGCCACGTTGATTGCTTCCGTGCCTTCCTCGTCCAGCTTTCGGAGAAGGTTAGCTTGGAAGATCTGGAGAGTGGCCATAGTGTGTAGCGCTGATGCAGCCTGCCCAGCGGCGGTGTAAGCGCGACTGTGCAGGGTGGAAGTAGCGCGGCAGGCTTTTGAAGGTAGCGCCGTCTTAGTCCGCCGTCCAGCAGAGGGCGGGCAAAGATGGGCTGCTACCGCCTCCTCCACTAGAGGGAGAGCGAGGTATCCTCTGTCTTTGGCACCGTCCACCACGGAGAATGCCGCCGAAGCAGAGGAACGTAGCCTGGCTGAAAAAGGGGCGCTCCAAGACTTTGCCAGTTCTTCATGAAGCTCAGGAAGAAACGGGGCGGGTCTTGAGGGCGTGGAAACGCGGTCCCCTTGCAGAAAACAGCCGTCCAGACGGTTGCGTGTAGGCTCGGCGGGCGCGGACCACTCGAGGCCGAGGCTCTCTGTGGCCTGTGTGAGCAGACGCATCAGCTCAGCTTCAATGCTGGCCCGTTTTCCTGACGACTCGCGGGCAGAAGAAGGGGCGAGGTCCACAGAGCTCGCCCAATCCTCGCTGTCCGAAGCCAGGATAGAGCAGTTGTCCTCCTCGAAAACTGCCGCTTCTTCCTTGTCATCTCCGGCGGAAGCGGCGGCCAGCGGCGGCCACTGTCCGGGAGTGAGAGACTCGAGAGAAGCAGACGGCGAAGCTGGCAGGCGCACCGGCGAGCTTTTCTCGGTGGGAGGCTCAGGGATCCGCTGAGCACGGCGCTTTTTACGGCGCGGCGTCGAAGCGGGGGGTGCAGGCTCGTGGAAAGTTGCCATGCGAGTCCTCAGAGTCGCCATAGGCATAAGCTCGCAGTGAGGGCATCCGCCGTCAGCGAGCGCTAGAGCCGCATGTCCTTCACCCAGGCAGGAAACGCAGATGACATGGCGGTCCCCGTCGCTGAGTGGGGCTCGGCACGAGCCACAGGATGGACGAGACATCTTGAAAAAGACGCTCTGCTCTTTTAGAAAGGGAGTGTGAGTCGCGGCGGCGAACACACACAAAGCAATGAAAGGATATAACGCCGGATAGCGTAGCAGGAACGGTGGTTGAAGGCGGCGCGGCCAGCGACTCCAGGTACCGAACTCGTCCCGCTGAAATGCTGTTTCCACGGCGCGGCTTCTTCTCTCTGGATCCAGCGATGCGTGAGCTCCGCTGAAGAGATGAAAAATCGGTAAGCTAGCCTTTCGATGCTATATTTATAGCCCCAGGCCACGCCCGTTTCGGCGGGACGTGACGTATGGGGCGCGAAGCGCCCCCATTGGTGATGACGTCACGATAGGGCCTTATCGATAGGCTGCTGCAGTTGCCGCAGGGCAGCCAATAGGCGCGCGAGCTGTCTCGCCTATGTCTGCATGCTGCCGCAACGCGTTTTACATTATTTCAAAATTAAGGATAATTTTTTGGCTTCAGTATCTCGCGGAAAAGAGATTTCCCCTAGCGTAAGATATTACGCAGTACGAGAGTACCTCTCGTAAGAGAACTGTATTAATTGTCGGTGTGTCAGTATCGCGAGGGAAACCATGCAAAATAACACCTAATTATTTTGTACTATGCAAACAAACGCTTGTGGCCAATGTTTCATTATGTCATCAACTCACTGTTTGAAGTGTCTGTCAAAAGTGCAAAGTCACTTATTCAACTATGTTAATGATGATTTATTTAAAACCCAAAAGTAGAAAATAGTTTGGTAAAAAAAACCTCTAAATTAACAGCTTTCCTCATTCTATAAAAAACAGGTAGGCCATTAACATTGGGGGCCCTATTTTAACGATCTGACACGCACGTATCAAATGCGAAACGGAAGTAACTTTGTGGGCGGATCTCGGGCGCTGATGCTATTATACCGGCCGGATAAATGACTCTTGCGCTCTACGCAAATCTAAAATGGGTTGGTCTGAAGTAGCTACATTACTCATAGGTGTGGTTTGGGCGTAACGTGAAATAAACCAATCAGAGCGACATCTCACATTCCCTTTAAGAGCAGGCGCGCTTGTTCCATGGCGGATTGCTATTATAACAGCGGATTTGCCAGGCGCACGCCAGCAGCGGTTCACAGCCGAGGAGACCGACGTTCTCGTCAGGGCCGTAAAACACAGAGAAGTGACATTGGGGATGGAGAAACACAACCAAATTAGCTTCGGTTAAACAGGCGTATAATAATTTGGGTAAATGTGTAAGCTAGATTTATGCCTATTTTTTCACATCTTCATGGACACCACAATGATTTCCCTCCTGTGTTAATATTTTTCCTTGTAATAATGTATGATTTGCAAAAATGAGAACTGCTGCTTCTGTGTAGATGAGAGAATCAAAGTGTATGAGCGTTGTGCACACGCTACATTGATTATGGCCAAGCATGCGCCCGTAAAATAGCATATGAATAACATGCGCAACGCGCCACTGACTTTAGACTAGGTTTTGTTTGGCGGAATTGTTTTCTAAACCTGCACCAGGGAACGTTTGCGCCGGAACACGCCTCCTCTTTTCGCTCAAAGTTTTCTCTTTTTCGCAAGTTTACCGGCGTGCGTCTGTGGAGGGAAAAGTCCGCTGTGCGCGGGTGCAAAATAGGAATGATACATTTGTCGGTGTACAAAGTCAATTGCGCTGGGTGCAAGATAGACCCTGGGTGTTATTCACTAATAATTGCCTTAACCCAAAAATAGCCTGGCTGACTAATTTTATGGGCTATACATTTTACATGGTTTATTTTAATTTGACACTCCTGGAATTCCTCAATTAGCGTGTCTTCGGTCATTTGATCTGACTGGTAACACTGATAATACATTGATTGAAATATATGTTAATTACCATGTCATTTCTTTATAGCAAGCTGTTATTCAGATGTAGATTTAATCCAAACTGTATTATATTATACCTATTACAGGGTCTGTCTTCATCAATCTGGAGTTAGTTCAAGATAATGGCACAATGGTAATAGCTCATGATCTACACCTTTGAACATGCAGTGTGTTAATAATACAGTTAAATCTCCAAATGAAGGGTTTCTGCTCAACCTGCTCCTTACACTCTGTAAAGAAGACATGAACAGACCTGACGACACTCACCAAAGCTAAACAAGTGACTATGGGAACATGAGGGCTATATATACACACGGACTCATGACTAATCAATACACACCTTGAAGCTCAAGACATTGAACCAATGAGAAGACACAACTGAGCAGTGCTGCTTCAAGTCAAACACACCTAAACCCCTTTCACACAGCGCGTTGATCCCGGGAAATTGCCGTAAAATTGCTAGAGTGCCTTCTGTGTGAACTCAAACACGTCCCAGGATCGATGCCGGGATGGGGACCTTGTAACATTGCCGGTGTAAGGCCCGCTATATTAGTCCAATCGCTGGTTCACCAATACACGGGAAAGGTATCACGTGTTCTGTCCTCACTCATGCAAAGTATTGGTTGGTTAAATTTGTAATACATTATTCATATGCATTTACTCGTTAATTCATCTGACTCCATAAACGAAAGGTTTTAATAATATCTGTGCCTCACTAAAAGTGAGCGAATGTTTGACAATTCCTTTTAACCATTAAATAAACAATGTCAAAATCAGTTAGAATAATCACATGTAACAATTTAATATTTCAGATATCAGAGATCAATTCCACAATCAATTCAAATATCTAGAGCATGGTTTTACATTGGTTACACCAAAGAATCTTACCCAGTTTGTATCTGAGATAGAGAGAGAGAAAGGGAGAGAGAGAGAGAGAGAGAGAGAGAGAGAGAGAGAGAGAGAGAGAGCACCTATTCAATTCCACGTCCAGCCAAGAAGAAGAGACCCAGAGAGGGCCAGAACACCTTCCTTTATTCTCTCCTGACCAGGTGATATGGGGGATGGGGTGAGACCACCCTCAAATGGCTTCTATCCCACAGAAGGGGGGTTGCCTTATCTGGCCTTATCTCTAAACCAGTTTTATATTAACTTCTATAAACCTTATTTCCTTTTATTTGATCTATCTGGATATGAGATATCTGTACCACTCACTTTGAGACATTTCAAATGACACCAAAAGCATAACAGTCAATGATAAACATTCGCATTAAACCATGTTCTTGTGTGAGTTCTTTGTTGTTAGTTCATGTGCTTGTGTGAGTTCAAATGTTAATTAGCCAGCCGGGCCCTTTTGTCCCATAAATCAGGCCTCAACCAGTATTTTCAGTCTTACACCGGGATCAGTCTCGGAACGCACCCTGTGTGAACAAAAGCCAGGACCAATGCCGTAAGGGATCATTACTGATGTCGAACACAGTTTTATGCACTATTGTAGCCTAATTGTCCTTCCATGCACATTGTCATTAAGGAAATTGTATTTTATTTAAGAACAATTGTTTGAAAAGTTAATGCACTTTAAAAAGTGAATGTCATTTCATTTTAATAAAAGATGCGATGCTTGATTTGGTTTATATCTGTTTATTGCGCTCGCTTGCGCCCCTCTTGTGGGCGTAGGAGACAATACAGAACTTTTTTTCCTGTAACGTTAAGTATTGCCTTTAGAATTCAAATATAATTTGAATTTTGCTAATATTTAAGAAAGAAATTCGAATTTAGCTTTTCAGCCATTTTGACAGCCCTAACACACGTGCCATCGCAATGACATCCCTCATATCTGCTTCGAGGTCTTGATTGTGGCATTTATTTGAGGTTTAGAATCCATTATTCTTGTAATTCTTTTGTCTTATATGAATTTAATAAAGAACTCTGTCTCGTATTCTGTCCAAACAAAAACCGCGTCATCTACGTCAGGTGACCTGTAAATGTGCAAAAACTGTTTACATTGCAGTTTTGCAAAATATTTCTTTTTCGAATTGCATGAAAAACCAAACTTTTTTGCGATAAATGGGAGTTTTTGCGAAATTGACGTGTTTCCATTGGGCATATTTTCAATTCGCAATTTGAAGGGTAATGGAAACGTGGCTACTGTCGGCCCTTCCCTTACACCTTAACCCACCAATAAACTTAACCATGCCACCAAACCTATCCCTACACTTACCCGTATCCCACTTCAATACCAGAAAAAGTGTTTTGAAATACAACATGAACACACTAAGTAGACTGTACCAAAAAAAAAATATTTTTATGCAAGTACATAGTAGTTACTTAATGAAATTGCCACAAGATACTTTTGCTAGTCCGACGTCACATTGCTTCCAATCCATTACTTGTCAGAATTACGACTGACAAACAGTGAACCACTGAAACTGACAGGCTACGACTGTTGGGAATGGCGGTAAACGACAGCTCTTCGTCTGCAAGTTCGGCTTTCTGAGAAGAAGATTCATGTCTAGCGCTGGAGCACCTCTGAGCTGCTTCTTTGTCAGCTGCTGAATGTCAAACGTGCTCTGCATGGCAAACAGGCTGGGATACACTGGCAGGGCAAGCAGCAAAAATCCTGATTTCGTGAGAAGAGAGGGAGAAGTGTTGCCTCCAATCAACATACAATCCTGGCTTTGTTTCAGGGCACTCTTTAATTATCATGCAAGGCTGCTCCTGACAAGCAGTGTGGCACAGGAAATGAATAATTCTATTGGGTAATAGAATCGTCTCAGCAGAAGTTAATCAATATCTCACAACCACGTAACAAGTATGTTAATGAACTAGAGTTTGATTGAAAAGAGTCCAGCAGAAATGCTGCAGTTCGGGTTTGCTCCAGGAAAGAAATACGGCTAAAATGCATTATTGAGAGCAAACCTTATTTTTCATGTATGTTTCCCCTTGCAATTGTTAATTCAATGGCCAATCCACCAACTTTCAATGTTTTTAATTAATCAGTGGTGCCTGCTTTTGCATTTTGAACACATTTCTAGCCCCAAAGCATTGGCCTGCAAACTGTTTAGTGCAATAAATACCCGTTTGTGCTACAAACAAGAATTATGCCTCATATAGATCAGTATAACTCTGTAAAGCCTGACATATAAAAAAATGGAAGAGTTTATTGAACCTTATTGAACATTTGCATATGTGTCTACTAGTATGGCTCATATATATATAGGAGAATATGGAGCTCATTCAAACATCTCTGTTTTATTCAGAGGCCCAATATACTTTAGTAAAGCAGATTACTTACATAAAATGCATATAAATATGAGTCATCACTTTATATCTCCAATAATGTCTTAGTGAGATGATATCTACATGTTTAGTTTTATGATCAAAGCTCTGGGAAACACACAATGGGGAAGTAAATGTTCGATTTTAAATATTACTAACCTTAGAAATGTATTCTTATGTTTACTTTAAAAATCGGTAAAGATTTCACAGCAAAAAGACATGTGAACAACAAGCTGAAGAGTACATTCTTTAGAATTATACTAAAAGGCCTTTTACTTGCTAAAAAAGTATAAACTATCAATCAGATGACAGAAGGCATGGAGTAGATTGTGTATAACAGATTTCTAGCAAAGGTTTGACCATCTTGATAACTTGGAGGCTAAATCATTTTGCGTATCAAGTATGAGACAGTAGGCTTTATAGGGTTATAAACGGTGTCCTGTTACCTTTCTAAGTAATCAGATGTATTAAAAGAGGAACCTGAGCCATATCTCACTGTTGTGATAGCAGGGGAGCAGAGCTTTGCCTGAAGCAAGGTGTTTTATTTATTTATTAAGTCGGAGCACTGACGTTCTCGCTTGCTCCAGGACTTTGTCTGAGAATTCACGTGTTTAACTCTTGAAAAAACAAACAAAAAAGACACTGTTTTATACTAGCTTCATGCATTCTCTTTTTTATCAACACTTAGCAATTAAACTGGTTAAGTTTAATAAAAAAGCAAAATTTTGAGCTAAAAGCTGAAAATTGCATTTTTGTCAAAGACTACGTTTGGATCAGATTCAGAACGATGATTAAAACATAGATGGAGTCCATCAACACTTCCAAAGCATCACAGTCCTGTAGCTTGTCTTGGGTCGACATTTCATTCGGTAACAATGGGCAGTTTTGATTTATATGCTGTTTAATGTTGATGATTGAGTTATTTTAAACATGCATCTGGTTATATATGCTGTCACTTGTTTCTGCTTCTTTTCGCCTGTGTTTTGATCAGGAGATTCTGTACTCTTTCAGAAGATGTGTATGAGCGCCCCCCCTACACGGAAAGCCGGAAAATTCTTTAAATGGCAGGAAAAAGTTAACAGTGCAAATAATAGTAGTCATTTTAATGGCATTTTTTAAATATACCAAGAAGAACAACATAAAAAAAACAAAATGTTTATGGAAAATGAATAACATGAATGAACATGGATGCTGTAGGATTGAAAAGAGGGCCGGCAAAATCCAACCATCTCCTCCACGTGGCGGCGGCTGGAAACGAGAGCTTCGGCACTCGGCTAACGATGGCTCTGGTCTCAGCGACAGATGGAGGGACACATCGGCTGGGTGATTTGGTCGCATCAAATTGCAGCACAATCCCGAGTACCCGATCAAGCTAGGGCGTTCCCCGTAAGCGACGCGCGCCGTCTTCGCCTGGATGGCGTGGGAAGTGAGCTAGGGCTCCCTGCCCATGGACAGGGCAGGCTAAAGAAGTTAGTCCAAAGGATCCGATTGGCCACCATCAACATCGGCACACTGACCACATGTAGCTGCGAACTGGATGACGTCCTCAAGAACCGCCGCATCGACATCGTGTGCATACAAGAGATGAAGGGTGCAAAAGCCAAGGACATCGGCGAAGGATACAAACTCATCTACTATGGTATCAACCCGAAGCGAAATGGAGTCGCAGTGGCCGTCGATCAGCAATTCCGGAACCAGATCACCGATGTCTCGAACATCTCGGACCGCATTATTTCCATCGAGATTGTCTCCGGCTCAATCACCATCCATGTCATCTGCTGCTACGCCCCCCAAACTGGCTGCACCGACGAGGACAAGGATGAATTCTGGGAAAACCTGGATGCACATCTGCGGATTCTGGAACCAGAGGAGTACTTGTTCATCGGTGGAGACCTAAATGGGCACGTAGGATCAGCGAGACATGGCTACGAACAAGTACATGGTGGACGGGGGCATGGTACCCGCAACGACGATGGCCGCCGCATTCCTGGACTGTGCCGAGGCCCACGACCTCGCCATCGCCAATACGTTTTTCAAGAAGAGGCCCACCCACTTGACCACCTACAACAGCGGTGGAATCACGACACAGATTGACTACTGGATGCTCCGTAGCCGTGACCTCAAGCTCGTCCTCCACACCAAGGTGATCCCATTGGACAACATTGGTCCCCAACATCGACCACTCATCCTCGATGTACGCCTTAACCTACAGCGGCAACCCCAGGAAAGCAAGACGAGGCCTGGACGAATCAAGTGGTGGAAGTGGAGTGAACACAAGAGCCAGCTGGCAGCAGCCTTTGGCGGCCTCAACATCAATCCCTGTCAACCAGCAGAGGCCATGTGGAGTGAGATTACCTCCCAAATCCACACCATCGCCATTCAGGTCCTTGGTAAAACGAAGCCAGGAAGAAGATTTATCGACAAAGCAGTCTGGTGGTGGACTGAAGAAGTGCAAGCGGCGATCAAGGCAAAGAAGAAAGGCACCGAGGGGCTGATAGCGAGGAGCTTAGCCTGTAGGCCAAGATGTGTGTACTTTGGGGGTCGATGAATTGTCACACCTTTAGTACGGTGAGGAAAGTTATAATTATCTGATTGGTCAGTTTGAATGTCTCACATTTGGGTTTTAGTCACATGGTCAGGGAAAGGATAAAAG